>NC_136267.1:156028591-156083591 GCF_964187855.1 Myxine glutinosa | reverse complement strand
GGAATGAGAGACAGACAGAGAATGAGAGACAGACAGAGAATGAGAGACAGACAGAGAATGAGAGACAGACAGAGAATGAGAGACAGACAGAGAATGAGAGACAGACAGAGAATGAGAGACAGACAGAGAATGAGAGACAGACAGAGAATGAGAGACAGACAGAGAATGAGAGACAGACAGAGAATGAGAGACAGACAGAGAATGAGAGACAGACAGAGAATGAGAGACAGACAGAGAATGAGAGACAGACAGAGAATGAGAGACAGACAGAGAATGAGAGACAGACAGAGAATGAGAGACAGGCAGAGAATGATAGAGACAGAGACAGAGACAGAGACAGAGAGAGAGAGAGAGAGAGAGACAGACAAACACAGAGAGACAAACACAGAGACAGAGAGAGACAAACACAGAGAGACAGAGAGAGGTGTTATGTCCATCTTTTTGGTCTCCCATCTAAAAATTTCAGTGGCTATTTAGGTTGAGCATGACTGCAGGAGGAAAGTTTGACCGAGACTGTGATTATTGTAAACAACGTGCATTATTGCCATTCCGAATGTGCATTATTTCCAGTCCGAACGTGCATTATTGTCAGTCCAAATGTGCATTATTTCCAGTCCGAATGTGCATTATTGCCATTCCGAATGTGCATTATTTCCAGTCCGAACGTGCATTATTGTCAGTCCAAACGTGCATTATTTCCAGTCCGAATGTGCATTATTGCCATTCCGAATGTGCATTATTACCAGTCCGAACGTGCATTATTACCAGTCCGAACGTGCATTACCAGTCCGAATGTGCATCGTCAGTCCGAATGTGCATCGTCAGTCCGAATGTGCATCGTCAGTCCGAATGTGCATCGTCAGTCCGAATGTGCATTGTCAGTCCGAATGTGCATTATTTCCAGTCCGAATGTGCATTGTCAGTCCGAATGTGCATTATTTCCAGTCCGAATGTGCATTGCCAGTCCGAATGTGCATTGTCAGTCCGAATGTGCATTGTCAGCCCGAATGTGCATTGTCAGTCCGAATGTGCATTGTCAGTCCGAATGTGCATTATTTCCAGTCCGAATGTGCAGTGTCAGTCCGAATGTGCATTGTCAGTCCGAATGTGCATTATTTCCAGTCCGAATGTGCATTGTCAGTCCGAATGTGCATTGTCAGTCCGAATGTGCATTGTCAGTCCGAATGTGCATTGTCAGTCCGAATGTGCATTGTCAGTCCGAATGTGCATTGTCAGTCCGAATGTGCATTGCCAGTCCGAATGTGCATTGTCAGTCCGAACGTGCATTATTACCAGTCCGAACGTGCATTACCAGTCCGAATGTGCATTGTCAGTCCGAATGTGCATCGTCAGTCCGAATGTGCATTGTCAGTCCGAATGTGCATTGTCATTCCGAATGTGCATTGTCAGTCCGAATGTGCATTGTCAGTCCGAATGTGCATTGTCAGTCCGAATGTGCATTGTCAGTCCGAATGTGCATTATTTCCAGTCCGAATGTGCATTGCCAGTCCGAATGTGCATTGTCAGTCCGAATGTGCATTATTGTCAGCCCGAATGTCAGAATGTGTTGGTTAACCTGACATATAAATAAGCATTTACAGAGCAAGTACCAAGTTCTACAAAATAAATAAATAAAAACTAGCGATGAATATATAAATTTTTAACTGACAAGACTCTAAAAAACAAAATCTATAATCGGGAAATTAATGGAACAGAAACAGAAACTTTGAAGTTAATCTCAAATACATTCTACCCCAGGATGGAAAATTTAAAAAAGTTTGTGTTTCTTTCCAAATTAATAGAGTGATGGAACTAGAACGCGCAAAAGTTGCCATTTCATGTTAGCGGCGAACACAATCTTATCCGTATTTGTTTGATTCGATTCCTGATTTATTTGAGTAGCTGCAATGGCCGAGATGCAGGAGAAAGGTTTGTGGGTAAACATGTCGATGGGTTTTCGCTCAAAATTTAACGGCTCTTTTTAAAACAAATAAAACCTGGACGATGGTGAATCGCGTTCATTTGTGCGTGCAGCAAAGCCTAGCTCATCTATTCCCCTTGTGCCATCAATCCTTGATTTGTAAAAATTTACTCCGTTTAAACAACTTGCAAACATAATGATCTGCGGAAAAGTTTGGCCCACCTACAAACTGCCCTCCTGGTGTTTCACAGGCAGGAAAGATTCATCGACGGAACAAATTCCGAATTCATGTCCTGACCTACAAGGGGCACTGCATCGGGGGCACAATTTATGTCTGAACCTACAAGGGGCACTGCATCGGGAGCACAATTTATGTCCTGACATACAAGGGGCACTGCATCGGGAGCACAATTTATGTCCTGACATACAAGGGGCACTGAATCGGGAGCACAATTTATGTCCTGACCTACAAGGGCACTGCATCGGGCTCGCCAGTGCCAATCCTGAGAAAACATCCGCAACCGTCACGTTTTTCCATGAGACATTAATACAGATGAGTTGGGACAACATAATGAGCAGACACCACGTGCCATCACTACTGGCATCATCCACCAATAGGATCTCCTTGAGGAGGATAGCCGGAGAGGTGTACATGACGCTGTAGACCGTTCGGAGGAGCGTGGACCACGCTTCGTTGTGGAAGACGATTATAACGCTGGTAGTGGTGAGGTGTGGACACCTCTTGAACTTTTGCTCGATACACCTGTAAAAGACACACACCCAGACACGTGATCGAGCGTGTCCATCGTTCATATACATATACAACGACGTCATCCGACGAGCTCGGATCGGGTACTCACGCTGGCGATCGGGTGTCCGGTCCCAGGTCTCTGTGCAGGGAAATCTTGTCGCTCGCGTACAGGTTGAAGCAGTGCTTCGTGAAACCTTCATCCTTCTTCTTCTTCTCCTCGGCGGAGAGGTCGTCCGTCTTGAAGCCCTTCCCAGAAGCGCCAATTGCGTTTACGTCCTGCTCCGGACGCGCGAGGAAAGGTTTGAGTTCTGCAGGTGTGTAGTAGCCAGGTAGGCAGGAGTCCTCACCTGCGGCCACAGTCTTCCTGACCGGCGCCTGGATTTGAAATTGAGGCAAAGCGTCTCGCAGGTTATTCACGGCGTCCTTCATGATATCGAGCACCTGCTCCTTCTTGAACCAGGTGTTCGTGTTGTCCTCCCGCTGGAGCCGCACGGCCGCTTCGCGCTGCATCAGCAGCAGCAGGACCAGGACCCCGGCGGTCGCGGCGGCAAACTTGACGACCCGGGAGCGTCTCCGAATGAACACGCTCATCGCGGGTCCACCGACGCAGGGTCGAGCAATAAAGTAAAAAAAAAAAAAAAACTCCTTTATAAATACTTGTATACCTATTCACCCCGAATCGACATAGTCATGCACTTGGACCGAATCGTCTTACAGAAGCCCAGAGGTCTTCGCGTTGGGTGGCACCATGAGGGGTTAGGGGCAGCGTCCCGCCGGAGATCTTGCTCGTATACTCGTCCCTTTGAATCATGGATGCCTGCTGCAGATCAGGAAGCTTCGTCGATTCGCCATTACCTACGTACGTTGCGCGACGTGGCAACGACGTGGCCTGCACGACTCACCTGTGCGCTGACGTCACGACGTGGGAGGAGTCAATTAGTCACCTGGATGGAAAAGACGGCAGCGTTTCTCTTACTCCCTGCGAAGACCGTGGCCCGTGCGTCCATGGCAGCATCTTTTTGATTCGCGGAAGATGATGAATCTGAGGTTTTGCTTTGTTGAAAGGTGTGCGTGTGACTAATGGAAACCACCTTCACCGGCGTGAAGCCAATTCGCAGGTTTCCCCGTCCACGTAAAGTGGATCCGTTAATATATTTACTTCGAGCTCGGCAGAAAATGTAATTGTGAATGTCTGAAGAATTTTTCGTTGTGCTGTGAACGAGCCGAGGCTTTAATAATGTACACGTTTGCCAAGCAACGAGGGTTTGAGAGACTGCGAGCACACCTGTATGCCTAATCTGCGCACCTTCGAGCCGTCTAGTCTGGCTTCGATTCCTGACATGGTCACGTGTGCTCACAGAAGGGACGAGATCTGTGGTTACTGGTTGCTAATTATCCCAGTGTCCTTCCATGACCAATGGGCGAGCATCCCCCTGCAGGTATGTATACCTGTACGAATTTCCAGGAAAACCACGTGGTGTAATCACTGCCACGAGATCGCTTTGGCAGCACTCGCTGAACGTACCTGCCTTCAGGGCTGAGCACCAGAAACAGACAGGTGCTGTTTTATTTAGATTTTCTTGGCTAAGGATTACCTTTGAATATGCTGACGTGGGGTTTGGCATTGCCGACCAAGCAGAAAACAGAGGCAATAATTCGAATAAATTACTGATACACAATAGCCTGCCATTTTCAAAAGGCAAGGTGCAATCTTTTTCATCCACAAAGGATTGCAATGGGATGGAACAGTAAGCTTAACATCAATTCCAAAAAGACATGGATGGCCCTAGATCACAGGCAAGCGGGGACTTCGTTGCCCCCTCTCTGCTTGTTCAACTTTTGAATACCTGCTGAAACCTGACCTATGCCTATGGGATAGCAGGAGCACAGACTGGTCAAACAAGTGGACCATGTCTTTCAATCCTGACAAATCTCACACTCTTACTATGTCTCTCCGAAAAGAGCGACTGGACAACCCTCCCATCTATTTTCTGAACAATCCTCTCCAAGAAGTTCTGTCACTCAAGCTTTTGGGTCTCACAATCTGCCATGAACTTTCCTGGGAAAACCACATTTCCAAGCTGGCCTCGAATGCCAATCGCCGACTTTGCATCCTCCATCGTGCGAACTCCTTCCTTGGCACACCTGAGCTCCTCACCACATACAAGGCTTTCATCCGCAGCTCAATGGAATACTGTTCTCCCCTCTGGGCTGGTGCTCCTGCCTCACACCTAGCTCGGCTTCACGCTGTTGAAACCAAAGCTTTCAGAATCATTGGAATCTCCGGCGATGAAGCTAACTCCGAGGGCCTTTCACTTGTTCACCGCAGGCAGGTTGGTGGTCTTTCCGTCTTCTACCGACTCCTCTCCGGCCTTGCTCCCCCAGCTCTCTCTGGGCTCTGTCCCCCAAATATTCCTGCAGGTCGCACAAGATCTGCCTGCAACCCTCTTATGGTTAAACTGCCAAAATCAAGACTCTCTGCTCACCTTCACTCCTCTTTCCTCCCACCTCTGGAACAAACTCCCTCGCTCTCTTCAATCCCACTCCTCCCTCCAGGTCTTTAAAACAGCTGTTCACCACCATCTCTTATCTTCTCCCATCCAAAACCTTGATCTTTTCTACCCCCATTAATTCACCCCAGATCCACTTTTTTTTGAAATCCCTACTTTTTTCCTTCCTGGAGGTTCCAGCAGTGTCCATGTGTTTTATACCTTTCCCGCCCCCCCCCCTCACCCACCTTCCTATGCCTCCTCCCCCCAAGCCCTCTCCCTCCCACAGATCTTCTGTTGTCCCTTTTCTTTGCTGTTGTACTTGTGTGCTTCCCTCTCTCTCCCCACCTTGTCTCCCGCTCACTTTATTGTATGTTTTTGTGTGTCCGTTTTTTTTTTTGTGATTGATGTTAGCTCTTACACGAGCTCCAATCTTGTGTACAAAAAAAACAAAAAAAACAAAAAATAGCAGGAGCCTTACACCTGTTGAGGGTTTGTTTTTTGCAATTGGTGCCACCAGTTTTTAAGGATACCTCAGAGTTTCATAAGCCTTTAGGAGTACTAAACCACCATTTCGGTTTTCTTGGCACTTTCTTGGGAGCTTGCTAAGACTTTGGGAATGAAATTTTGCATCACTAATTGGAATAAAAAGTATGTGGGGCTGACATATTTTTTTCACTTTGACCTAATTAATTTAAGGGCATGACAATTATAGAAAAATTTATATTTTTCACCATAACCCGACTAAAGTTTGTCCGATTGAAATGGATTTGCCCTCTCGATAGCTTAAAGCAAGGTGCATTTACTTTTAATTTACATCATACCCCTCCAGGTTAAAGCTCAAGGTATTAGACCCCTAGGTATACTAAACCATAATTTGTTTTTTTTTCTCTCTTTTTTCTGCCAATTTCAGAGCTGTATCCTGGATCCGGCTGGGACTTTCGGAATAAGATTTTGCGATAATAATGGGAATAAAAAGGATGCGGGTGACTTAGTATTTTTGACCTTGACCTATTTTAGGGTCATAACCCAATTTAATTATAGACATTTCAACATTTTTCACCTAAACTCCACGAAGGTTTGTCCGATCTGACCGAAATTGCCCTCTCTAGATAGCCTCGAGTAAGTCACATTAACACTTAATTTACATCATACTACTCTGAGTTAAATGTCTCAAGGTCAAATTGCAGTCTGCAAAAAAAAAAAAAAACGCATTTTTTATCATCGCTCAATTTTGCCAATGCAGAATCTCAAAGACTGCTTGGCCCTCCAAGATGTTGTTGCATCATAATAGTAGTGTACCTGCATCGAATTTGAGCACTTGATATTTGATTCGAGTCCTTGACCTACTTTTTCAGATTGTGACCTAATTAATGAAAATCATAACTCGAATTAACAAAAATCGTAACCTTTTCGATCATAACTTCAATAACCTTCCTCCGATTTTGATGATGAGATTTATGCATAGAATATAGATGGGGACATATTTTCTTAAGTTAACCTCTATCCCTAAAAGTTGAAGGTCAAGGTCATATGGCAGTCTGAAAAAAAAAAATGGCCATTATTGATTGGGGCTTACCCTTCATCATCGCAGATATCTATTTTTTTTTATTGCATTTGTAGCCTATGTCACAAGTTTGATGCAGAATCCTCATGCCTCATTTATCCCTGTCATATAAGATGATAAATTTGCATGCTGGGATCTGTGTAATAGACTGTAATTCTGTATTTATTCATGCTGTATGCAGTTCAGGCACAACTCCTAAGTTTTCCACCATTTATTTAGCAACAGTGATGGAATCTTCAAACCTGTTGTCTCTGTAAGCCACAACAAAATCAAGGCAGGTTTCCATCAAATAGTAGCTTTTTGTAATTACAGTACTTTGCTCACAACGTTTACTTGGAACAGGATATAGAGCCAAACCACAATTGAGAACAGACATTTAAAGCAAGTGTTCTGGTTTGCCAGGCCTTGCTCCTCATGTCGGATTTCTGCCTCCGCTTTACTCAATTGCGCCAGTTCCATCAGGGTATCGTGAACCTCAGTCACTTTGTATTTCCCTGACTTTATGCTGTCAATGAAGCTCTCCCAGTGAGTGCACTTAGGCCCCATTCACATTACTTCCAGCAAAATGCCAGCATTTCCCAAACAAATTTGCTGGCATTGTTTTCATGTGGATGGTAGCTAAAACCAATGCTGGTATTTGAATGCTGGCATCTTTGGTGTGAATAGGAGATTAGCTGCTTCACGGTCAGATTTGTAACATTGTCCGTGAGAACATTCCACCAGATGGTTGATGTTAAAAACAGGATGTAGAGTCGTCAAAAAATTGGAAACAGCAGTCTGTTGCCCATACGCTGCCCATAGAAAGGGATGAGCAATTTGTGTAATAAATTAATGCTGTACGTAAGTTTGGTTTTAGAGCAGCAACGAAGGCTGGAAAGGGTGGAAATGCGAATGGTTCGGTGGATGTGTGGAGTATAGTTGAGAGAGAGGAAGACAAATGATGAATTGCGAAAGATGATGGGAATAGAGCCTGTGATTGATGCTGTGATGATGGAAGAAGAAATGCGGGCAAGGGGGTTAACAAGGAGAGATGCAGAAAATAGGGTAAAATGGAGAAGATTGTCATGGGGACCGCAAGGCTAACCCCCGCTCTAGTAGGGAAAATGGCCTTAAAATGCATGTTGTTTGTAAGTTTGGTTTTAGCCCAGTTGTCAAGGCAGAATAGTGGGGAAATACATGCTAGTGAGTATTTGAAGGAGAGCCCGCTTAGTAAAACATAATGACCACATAGTCAGAATAATTGGAAACAAAAGTAATTATTAAAAAAATGGAATGACTCAAAAATGTAAAACACCTCAAACAATGAGGCAATACGATTTTATAAACGTTGTAAATTCACTGCAAGCTACATTTATGTGACATGAAACATGATGCTTTAAAATTACATGCAAGTTTCCTTCCAATGAAGATATTTCTGTTTGAACCAACAAATTTCAATTGGTCAGGTGCTCTCCTCTGCAACTCAGATTCTAATAGAAGCTCTTGCTTTGTCCAAGATTTCCTCCCTGATCTTTGGGTAGTTTGGGTGAACACTCAAAACCTGGAAAAGGAAGATCAAATAGACACATTAGAGTAAGGAAAACAAAAGAAATAAACTGAACAATGTTGGTTCCCCAAATTGCATAATAAAAAAAAAAACTGAAAATGTCAATCGATCATTTTCTTATATCGCACTTTTCCCCATTTGGAGGTAAAATCTCCAAAAAACACTTTACAAAGAAGAGACAAAAATGTAAAAAACAAAAAAAACAAAAACAATTGTAAAAAGATGACATTTCAGGAGAGATGCTCTTCACCAAAATCGAATCAATTCTTCCTTGTCATACACCCAACTTGTCCACCAAGTTTGCCCTAATCCGTCCACAAGGTTTTGACATATCATGATACATATCGTTTTTAGCCGAATTAAAAATGGTGGAGAATCACAGAAAAACAAGACCAAAAGTCTAACAGCTGCGTAGCCGGGCTTGTAAAATATTATAAACCACAAACACATATGATTAGCTTTTTAAACAGTCGCTAAAGCTGTTTAAAACATTAAACAAAGAAATTTGGAGGAATCCCGACATCCGTGTGGTAAGTTTTACTTACAGAACTGAGTGAAGATCTACTGTGCTCTATATACCCCCACAAGGGTTGGAGGTGTGCTCATTTACCAAGCAGCTAGCTAGTGATTGCCAAGCCAGCCATTCCTTAAGGGTTTGAATGGAGTGCTTGCTCGAATGCTTAAACCACTTGGATATCTCTCCACAAGAAAGATTGTTAAATGAACACACACCCAAGACCCGACCCGACCCGACCATAGATCGTTCTTGAGACCCGACCTTAGATCGTCTGTAATCTATATACCCCGAAGAGGAATGACCCTTCCTGCCACTCCCGTAGTGAGCGGGTGTACTTGTAAATTAAAATGTTGGTCGGTGGAGTCATCTGTCGTAATGACATCATAGACATAATGACGTAACAGATGCAAAACTGCCGCTTCTTTAATATGTAGACGATGATATATTTTAACTTGCAGTACGTTTGCAGTCACGACAAAGGGATTAGTGTTAGATTAGATTTACTATAATATTAACGTTGGAGAGGAGGATAAGGAAGAAGGTGAAGATCGACGAAATGCAGTTTGGATTTATGCCAGGAAGAGGAACGACAGACGCACTCTTTATTGTGAGGCAGTTGCAGGAGAAGTACATGGAGAAGAGGAAGAAGTTGTTTCTTGGGTTTGTTGATCTGGAGAAAGCATTCGATGGGATTCCACACAAAGTATTGACATGGGCATTGAGGAAGTTAGAAGTGGAGGCATGGTTGATCAGAGTAGTGATGGCAATGTACAAAAGAGCGCGCACAGCTGTAAGGACGAAGAACGGGAACAGTGGTGAGTTTGAGGTGAAGGTGGGAGTGCATCAGGGGTCGGTACTAAGTCCACTACTATTTGTAGCTGTGATGGAGGTGCTGGCTCAGAACGTAAAGGAGGGTTTACCATGGGAGTTGTTGTATGCAGATGATCTGGTGTTGATTGCGGAAAGTATGGATGGACTGAAGGAAAAGATGAACAAGTGGAAGGAATGTATGGAGACAAAAGGTCTGAAGGTGAATATAGGAAAGACGAAGGTGATGGCAAGTGGTAAAGCATGTGGTGAGGTGGAAAGAACTGGGAAGTGGCCATGTGCTGTGTGCAGGAAGGGTGTCGGAGTGAACTCCATTCAATGTACAATGTGCGCTGAGTGGGTTCATCAAAAATGTAGTGGTCTGAGAGGGTTATTAACCAGTGTGGCACCTACATTCAAATGTAAGGTGTGCACAGAGGGAGCTGCAGATGGAGGAAATGTTGAGTTGGATCTTGGAGACGGCGTGAAGCTGGAAGGTGTGAAAACATTTTGCTACCTCGGAGACATGCTGAATGGAGAAGGTGGATCAGACTCGGCAACGGTTGCTAGAGTGAGATGTGCATAGAAGAAGTTTCGGGAACTGAGTGGCGTGCTGATGAGGAGGGGAGTGTCGTTGAAGCTGAAGGGAAAGGTGTATGCTGTATGTGTGAGAAGTGTTATGATTTATGGGAGCGAGACATGGGTCATTAACGTAGAGCAGCAACAAAGGCTGGAAAGGGTGGAAATGCGAATGGTTCGGTGGATGTGTGGAGTATCGTTGAGAGAGAGGAAGACAAATGATGAATTGCGAAAGATGATGGGAATAGAGCCTGTGATTGATGCTGTGAAGAGGAACAGGTTGAGATGGTTTGGTCATGTGATGAGGAAGGATGAAAGTGACTGGTTGAGAAGAGTGATGGAAATGAATGTAGAAGGAAGTAGAGGACAGGGAAGACCGAGAAAGACTTGGTTAAAGATGGTCAAAGAAGAAATGCGGGCAAGGGGGTTAACAAGGAGAGTTGCAGAAAATAGGGCAAAATGGAGAAGATTGTCATGGGGACCGCAAGGCTCACCCCCGCTCTAGCAGGGAAAATGGCCTTAAAATGCATGTTGTTGTTGTTGTTGTTGTTGTATTAACGTTACGTTATAATTATTTCGAAAATGATATTACCATAAGAAAAACCGAGGCTCATTCCTTACTTCCGCGATTATTATTAATATTAGTGCCGAACACCGCTTATCATTAATTCATGAACAATACACCACTTCAATCCATTAACTTTGTATTCATGACATTGTGATTAAAGTGTTAAGGTTATATTTACTATATTATTATTATTATTTTATTTATTATTATTATTACTAGGGCATGCCCGTACTATATCTATATCTAAAATTATATCCCCCCCCTCTATTTACATGAAATGGTTTGATCCAAAGCGAACGGCTTGCGAGTGGTGACAATCCCCCCCCTCTATTTACATGCAATGGTTTGGTCCAAAGCGAACGGCTTCCGGAGTTTGGTAAAGAAATCGCCATCGCGTGCACAAACGCGCAGGAAAGCGAATGAATCGCAAATTCGTTTTTATTAGTTGTAAAACATAGTTTAACGCCAACATAGTTTGCAAACGTGAAATAAATGAATACGCTGTCAAATGTGCCATCCGAGGCAGAGTGTGTCCTCCACGTTCGGCACACGCGATCGTTCGCTGCTCTCTGATTGGTTGAATCGTTTTTTGGACATAGCTCGGTAAGTAATTGTCCGATTAATATGAAACCTTGAAAAGGCACATCCTCGGGTCCCCAGCAATATACCTGGCAAGTTAAAAGTATATCGGACCCGTGGTTGTCGAGAAACAGCGGTCACAGACAAACGTACAGACGTACAGACAGACAGACAGAGATTACTGGAATTATAGATAGATTACGAAAACGATACTACTGAAACGATACACTACTGTATTAAGAAACCTGGGCTTAATTTGTCCGAAACAGCACGAAGGTGCGGCATGAAGCCTAAGGCCTATACGTACCGTATTGTTGAAGGAGCCGTAACACAGATGCTTTCAATATTTGATGGTCATTTTAACAATCGGTTTGATTTTGTTTCACACTGAATGAAAAACGTAAAGGTAGAGCATGGCGATTGTGATATATGACAGGTTCGACGATATGTTCTGCCTGAACGAAATTGGAATCAAAATGGCAGTGTGTGGAGTCGGCCGTCGTACCACCATAAGACATCAGACATAGTCATCACCCTGTCATGTGACCAGATCCTCAGCTCTGATTGGTATACGTTTGAGGGGACATACATACGGATGGACCTACACTGTTCTCGACGGCTTTGTCTTATGGGCTACGCCGTAAAAATTATCGGATCCAGTTCTACACCAAAATCGAATCATTTGGTCCTTGTCAAACACCCAACCTGCCCACAAAATTTCGGCTGAATATGTCCACTACTTTTTGAGATATCCTGTTGAAAGACAGACAGACAGACAAACAAACAAGAGATGTAATGCAGAGCACGATACTTGCAAAAATCCACCCCCCCCCCCTCAAAAAAAGGTTGAAATTGATCCAGCACATTGTCTATTTTATCAAGATTAAAATTGCGATCTTGATTAAAGCTCGGGTTAATAGGATGAAAAGTGATGGTTTTAGAAGTTTGACCGAGTGTTGATTTACAGGGTGACCCAAAAAAACCTCCCTCATTCAAAGGTAAATGAAAAAAAAATGGTTAAAGATAATCAAGATATTATTTACACACATGAAACTTCATTCAATACAGTTTTTATTCATCATGTTTTAAAGATGACATCCTCCAAATGGTGGCCGTCATTGCCTATACACGCTTGGAGGCGATTTCTGAAGGCTGCCATGGCTCGACGGGTCATGTCGGGTGGAACAGCGGCTATCTCCTGCTGAATAGCAACCTTAAGGGCTTCAAGAATTTGGGGTCGATGAGTATACACTCGTGATTTAAGGTAGCCCCACAGAAAAAAATCACAAGGGGCGAGGTCAGGGGAACGGGCCGGCCACCCAACATCGCCACGCAACGAGATCACCCGATCCAGAAACATTTCCCTCAGCACTTGCAATGATCTTCGAGCTGTGTGTGCCGTAGCTCCATCTTGCTGAAACCACACATCGAGTTCTTCAAGGTCAAGGTGTTCGCGTTGTGGCCTTAGAAAGTTTTCGAGCATATCAATGTAACGGTCAGAAGTTACGGTAACAGTTGCACCACCCTCTTCAAAGAAATAAGGACCCACGATGCCAACATCGGCAACAGCCCACCACACAGTCACTCGATCGGAGTGCAACGGTCTTTCGTGTGGCATGCGAGGGTTGTCTTCAGAGCAATGGCGAAAATGTTGTTTGTTTACAGAGCCACTCAAATGAAAATGAGCTTCGTCACTGCACAAGAGAACAGCATCTTCCGGAACACGTTGCAGAATGTTCCCGCGTAACTCCCTGCGGCTTATCCAGTCTCTCGCATTGAGTTCTTGCACAACCGTCATTTTGTTTGGATGGAAGTGGAGGTCTTTGTGTAAGATTCTCCTTGCAGTTTCTCGGGATATCCCTTCAGCTAAAGCATGCTTCCGTGCAGAACGTCTCGGAGACTGCACAACAGATCGCCTCAATGCTTCAATATTCTCAGGTGTAGAAGCGCTCCGAGGTCGACCAGGTGATTTTCTTTTTAAAGCTGAGCCTGTTGCCCTGAAATTCTCAACCCACTGCAAGATGGTTTTCCGATCTGGAACGTTTTGGTTCCGTGGAATACTGAAACGTCTTCGAAAGGCCCTCTGCACGGCGATCACGGAACGGTTGTTTGTGAAGAACGCTTCGACAGCGAACGCACGGTGTAGTCAGGTTCACTATGTTAACAAATATAATTTCTTTCAAAATTTTGGGATTAGCAAACCTGTACATTTTTGGAATCTTCAGAGCATGGAGAATCCGAAAATCAATGTTGGCATTTGCACAGACACCTGCATGGCCGCCATTTTGGATTTTTAAAATGGCCGCCATAAAATACATATTTTGCGCGATCTCGGCTTCTAGTCAACCTAGAGACTTAATTAAAGATGCTAATCCTATGTTTTCTGGGTCAAGGAATCCAATAAAGGCCTCAAAATAGTGCTCAGGATTATAGAAAAGCAACAAACAAAGGTAATTGAAAACCATTGTCTTTATATTTGTGATATAACTGTATTACATAATACATGATATTGCAAGTCCTTTGAAGTTATAGGTTGTTATAGGAAGTTATAGGTAGTATCAGATTGAACTATAAGTCCTATACACAGGATCTACGAGGTCTATACCGTTCAGGAATATGCTTTTACAGATCTTCATCACTGTCCTGAGTGTCATTTTGGCAAAGGTGTCTACGCAAATGTAAACATTAATTTTTGGATTCCTCATGCTCTGAATATTCCAAAAATGTATAGTTTTGCTAATCTACCAAAATTTTGAACGAAAAAACATAGTGAACCTGACTAGTGTGCTCCCGACCACGCCATGTTGGCGACTGAGGACGGTTGGGGTTGGGCTACCAACAGACCCTAGCCCCGTCCCTCCCGCCTTACTACTGCCACTGCTACAGCCTTTCGAAATGTGGGAGGTTTTTTTGGGTCATCCTGTACATATATATATATTTAAATACATAAGTGCAAATGTATTTTCCTCATAAACTTGAATATTATGGAGCCTTCTATGTGCTACTTGCACTATCATACCAACATAAATGCATCTCCATTCGCTTTGCACAGTTTTTCCATCATATTTTCACTTTTACCATGCCTCGTCATTGTTACTACAGTATTTACCATTTGATTTGCACTCACTTCATTAAGCCAACATTCCAAATTTATGGTCAGAATAATAAACTAGAAAACAATTCCAGTAGCGTCAACATCTTTGCAACAATATCTTGTATTCAGAGTAATTTGAATCACCATCACCAATGAAATTCCAAATATCCAGCAATGTCAGGTTTCAAAAAAGACAGAAGGCCTTACCTTGTGGCAGACATCGATGGCATCAACATATCTCTTTGTTTTCCGGTAATTGAAAGCAAGCTTGTATCCTGAAACATTTACAAGATGACTTCAATACTCAGCACTTTTAACCTGGAATCGTGGTAGTAAAATCACTCTCTTGATGGAAGTGAAAGACAAAACAAAGGGATAGTGTGTCTGCTTTTTGTTGCTATATTTTTTTTACCAATCGTAGGGTTAGACTGCCATGCATATTTCCAGGCCATTTCGTAGCTGGCAACAGCATCCTTATAAATGAGTTCTTTCTCAAAGATGAACCCCATATATTCGTATCCTTTGCAGCAAGCCTAGAGAGAATGAAAAAGCATCACTTGATGATATTATTATATACTAATGTACCTGAATATCTATCTATAATTCCAGTAATCTCTGTGTGTCTGTGTGTGTGTCTGTGTGTATGCGACCGCTGTTTCTCCACAACTACCGGTCCGATATACTTGAAACTTGCCAGGTATATTGCTGGGGACCCGAGGATGTGCCTTTTCAAGGTTTCATATTAATCGGAGAAGTAGTTACCGAGCTATGTCCAAAAAACGATTCAACCAATCAGAGAGCAGCGAGTTATCACGTGTGCCGAACGTGGCGAACAGACTCTGCCTCGGACGGCACATTTGAGAGCGTATTCATTTATTTCACGTTGGCAAACTATGTTGCCGCTATGTTGGCGTTAAACTATGTTTTAAAACTAATTAAAACTAATTTGCGATTCTTTCGCTTTCCTGCGCGTTTGTGCACGCTATGGCGATTTCTTTACCAAACTCCGCAAGCCGTTCACTTTGGACCAAACCATTTCATGTAAATAGAGGGGGGGGGGGGGGGGGGATTGTCACCGTACTCGCAAGCCGTTCGCTTTGGACCAAACCATTTCATGTAAATAGAGGGGGGGGATTGTCACCGTACTCGCAAGCCGTTCGCTTTGGACCAAACCATTTCATGTAAATAGGGGGGGGGGGGGGGATTGTCACCGTACTCGCAAGCCGTTCGCTTTGGCTTTGCGAATGGACCAAACCATTTCATGTAAATAGAGGGGGGGGGATATAATTTTAGATATATATATAGTACGGGCATGCCCTAGTATTATAAATACCTGCACCAAGTTTGAGTTAAATCCCTTCGGCTGTTCTCAAGTCATCACATTTTTACCTGACATGACCTCTGACCTTTGACCTCTTGATGCCATAATCCAATTAGTTCATTGATGCATCACATATGCTTTTACCAAATTTGTTCAAAATCACATCACTTGTTCACAAGTTGGCATGGCAACATACATTTTACTTAACATGACCTCTGACCCTTGACTCCTTTGACCTCCAAAATTAAATCAGTTAATCTTTGCATCATATATACTCATACGAAGTTTGTTCAAAATCCCATCACTGGTTCACGAGTTGGTGCGGCATCATAATTTGTACTTAACATGACCTCTGACCTCTGGCCTTTGACGTCATGACCCTAAAATCTAATCGGTTCATCTTTACCTCATTATACATACCTGCACCAAGTTTGACTAAGATCCCTTTAGCCGTTCTTAAGTTATCGTGGTAACAAAATAATTGTAACTTAACATGACCTCTGATCTTTGCCCCATTGACACCAAAATCGAATCACTTTATCTTTGCATCATAATATATAATTATACCAAGTTTGGCGAAAATCCCATGACTAATTCACAAGTTATCTCGGTAACAATTTTTTACCTGACTGGATGTCTGAAATTTCACCTTTGACCTCTGGACCCAAACATCTAATCAGTTAATCTTTACGCCATTATGCAAATCTGTACCAAGTGTTAATTAGATCCATTCAGCTATTCTCAAGTTATAGACCTATTACAGATTTTGACCTTTGACCCCAAAATCTAATCAGTTCATCTTTACCTCATTATACATACCTGCACCAAGTTTGACTAACATCTAACATTAGCCATTCTCAAATTATCGTGGAAACGAAAACCTATCACGGACAGATGGGTGGACAGCCGGATAGACAACCTGAAAACATAATGCATGCCTCCAGCAACTTTGGCGGTGGAGGCATAAAAAAAAATTTCAGACGAAAATTGATGATTTTAGTTTTTAAAAAGACGAAAATTGATGATAAAAAAAATTACATTTATGGGATTTATTTGGACACATTTTGGCCCTACTGCCTGAGGGAAGATCACAGAAATTCTTTCCAGGCCAACTGACCAGATTTTTTTTAGATAAAAGCTTCAAAGGTCAAGGTTTTAAATATATATGTATGTATATATATATATATATATATATATATATATATATATATATATATATATATATATATATATATATATATATATATATATATATATATAAATTTTTTTAAATACACAGTCGAGGCTCGTGTAAGAGCTAAGACCGAACATATAATAAAGCGAGCAGGAGACAAGAGGGGGAGAGAGAGAGGGAAGTACAACAGCAGTGGAGAACAGGGACATTGGGAGATATGTGGAAGGGAGAGGGCTGGGGTGGGACTCATGGGATAAACAAGGTGGACAATGTAAATGGACACTACAAGGATTTTCAGGAAATAAAACAGGGAATGTGAAGGAGGTGGATTTGGGGTGTATTAATGGGGGTAGAAAAGATCAAGGTGTTGGATGGGGGAAGATAAGAGATGGTGGTGAACAGCTGTTTTAACCCTTTGAGTACGGATGACGTCCAGTGCCGCAACCCACGAAAATGTTTTGTGTACGGACTACGTTACTACACGTCATCGACGATACCTATAAATAGATCGTCAGTATATGGTTGCATTCCCGGAATGCGAAATTAATCCCGTACCGGGGGTATTTTATCCCCCAAAATTCCGGTACTCTCAAAGGGTTAAAGACCTGAGGGATGAGTGGGATTGAAGAGAGTGTGGGAGTTTGTTCCAGAGGCGGGAGAAAAGAGGAATGAAAGAGTGAAGGTGAGCAGGGAGTCTTGGTTTTGGCAGTTTAACCACAAGAGGGTTGCTGGCAGGTCTTGTGTGACCTGTAGGAATATTTGGGGGACAGCACAGAGAGAGCTGGGGGAGCAACGCCGGAGAGGAGTCGGTAGAAGACAGAAAGACCACCAACCTGCCTGCGGTGAGTGAGTGAGGTTGCATAAAATCATCAATTTTCATCCAATTGACTTAAAATTTGAGCAGGGTTTGCATAGTGTCAATGAATCCTATTACTTTTGAGGTCAAACGGTGAAAGTCACCTAAAATCGTCAAATTTTTAACGTTTTTTTTTTTTAAAGCTCTTTTCATTATGTTTAGCATACAGAATAAGAAGAAGTCTGAATACAAAGCCGATGTGGATGGTTTTGCATTTTCAGATGCTTTCTAATTTAATTTGTGACGTGTTTATTTCTGGCTGCTGCTGCTGACCTTCCTCTATATTTTCTCAACGCCCAGGGAACCCAACCCTCTTTTTCATAGGCCCTTGATTTTAACTATCGTGACATTTTCCAGGAACGTAACCCCCACAATATTTGAGGGTTTACTGTATAAATGTATTTTAACATTTTCATCCCAAGAGACCTTTCTTGGGGCATCAGAGGCATCATATTCAGGCCTTCTGATTTTATAAATTTTATTCTCAGGGATGAGTGTGCCAGGTTTGGTGGTTTGTTCCAACATATCACAATTTTTATGTTAATTTAGACGACTTTTTTTTTTTTTTTTTTTTTTTTTTTTTTGTATACAAGGTCGAGGCTCGTGAAAGAGCGAACATTAATCACACAGAAAGACAAACCGACACATAAAACATATAACATAGGGAGCGGTAGACAAGATGGGGAGAGAGGGGGAAGGACACAAACACAACATTTGAGAGCAGGGACCGAGAGACATGGAGACATCGAGAGATCTGAGAGAGGGCGAGGGCTTTGGGGGGGGGCGTGGGAAGGGGGCGGTGGGAGAGGTATAAAACATATGGACACTGCCAGGACTTCCAGGAAAGAAGTTGGAATTTCAAACAAGGTGGATCTGGGGTGAATTAGCGGGGGTAGAAAAGATCAAGGTTTTGGATGGGGGAAGATAAGAGATGGTGGTGAACAGCTGTTTTAAAGACCTGGAGGGAGGAGTGGGATTGAAGGGAGTGAGGGAGTTTGTTCCAGAGGCGGGAGAAAAGAGGAATGAAAGAGTGAAGGTGAGCAGAGAGCCGAGATTTCGGCAGTTTAACCATCAGAGGGTTGCTGGCAGATCTTGTGCGACCTGTAGGAATATTTGGGGGACAGAGCACAGAGAGAGCTGGGGGTGCAAGGCCGGAGAGGAGTCGGTAGAAGACAGAAAGACCACCTACCTGCCTGCGGTGAGTGAGTGAAAGGCCCTCAGAGATAGCTTCATCGCGGGTTGGTCGATGAGTAGTTGGTCAATTCAAGTGATATAGCCCAACCGTTGTCAAATATTGAACCAAATACATTAGATTAAGAAATACTAGTGAGGTACCCGTGCTATGCACGGGTGCGCATGGGCGGACTGGCGGACTGGCATTTGGGCAATGCCCGGTGGGCTGGGATCGCTGGGTAAAAAATGGGCCGCTGGGCTGGATAAAAAAACTGCTGAATTTTTTTTTGTTTATACAGGGATGGAAAACTTCTGCCTCCATCCCCGGGGATTGCCCGCTAAATATCAGAAGTTCAAAAGGTCGCCCCTGACGCCTCATTATAATTACGAGCAACGGTACCTGCCCAGTAACACCTACCAGAGAGAACAAATCGTTTGCGCAATGGGCTTTAAAATATTCGATGTGTTCACGGTTTGAATTACGTAACGTAACGTTTGTGACAATGTGTGTGACTTTTGTGTTCACGGCAGTGTTTGATGTGACGGTGTGAACGTAATTTCGTAATGTTTTTCGTTTTTATTTTCGTAATCGTTTAATGAACGTTTAATGAACGTTTAATGAGCGTAAGAATAATGTTTAATGATGATCATTAGATGAATGAATGAATGAATGTTATGAATAATGCCATGGCGTCGCGTTGGCAGCAGTGACAATATAAAAATGCTTGCCAAGAATTTCAGAGAGAAAAGAAAAGGAACTTTTATCAGCAATGTCGTGTATCCTGAAGTTCTAAGCTGAAGAAGAGGTACAAACAAAATCATTCAATTTTTTTTCCGAAAGAAAAGCGAACAGTTGATATCACAAATCACGATTTGAAACACGATGGAATAATATTTACCGATATGAACAGTGATGTGTTTTTTTTATTGAAATTCTAAAAATACTGTTTAGATTTTGATGATTTGCGTGTGATATTTAACGGATGTTAAAATAAATCGCGCCTCCTAATTGAAGCCCCGCCCTGAGGGCGGGTACCGTTGCTCGTCATATGTAATGGCGACGCAACAATTTTTATCGCTTTGCTTTGAAGAACGGGAATGAAGGGGAGGAGCATGTTAATATGTCTGGTTGAAGGCTGTGGGCGAAGCCAGATTTTAGTCTTACAGCCGCCATGTTGGTGCTCACCGTCACTGCGATGCGAAGCGAAAGACGCCTCAGAGCTGTTACATTAACAATCGCTATGTCGTATGTACTCCCGATACGTGTTTCCTTCATTGTAAAAACTACCAAATCAACAGTAAAAAGGAGGTGCTGAGAAGGAACGTGATCGAAAGAAAAAGAAACTGTCAGATATTGCTTCAAAGTGCAGAAACCTTTTGGATCTGTTCAAGAGTACTAATACTGGGCCTGGTGAAGTCAGTGAACATGGGGATAAGGATACTGAATCGGTAGCTGGACCATCAGCAGCTGAATTGGTAGATGATCAATTGGCAGCTGAATCGGCAGAATTGGTGCAAATTGGTGAACACGAACAGGTGCGGGCAGCTGAGAGAGATGTACCTGCTGCAGCTGCTACACTTGCAGAGGAGGGATACCCCTCGATTAACTACTTTAAGAAACCATGTAGAGATGAAGATTGTTTGCTGTTTTGGAATTACCACCCCAATCAAAAAACTGACAACCGAGTGGTCAAGAGGTGTTTCATGCGAAAAGATGGTGCAGATGGTGGTGGTTGTCATACAACAAGGACAATCATTCTCTTCACTGTTCAGTGTGCTTGGCGTTTTCCAGCAACTCAGACGGGTCCACGTTCATCGAGGGAATGACTGACTGGCGACATGTACATACACGTGTTGAAGAACATGAACGCTCTTCTTTTCATTTGAGATGCTCTACAGCATACCTGGTAGATCGACAACAATCCAGCGTTTCACCTGCTCGCACGTAGCCATCATGATGAGGTTAGAAAGAGACGACAAGTGATGGAAAGAGTTGTGGATGTGGTCAAACTCATTGGTAAGAGGGGACTGAGCTACAGAGGAAGTAATGAAAAAGCAGCATATACACTTGACAATGAGGAGATCGACCCTGGTACATTTCTGGAAGTTGTAAATCTACTTCGGAAGTATGATTCCTGCACAGCCGATCATCTCTCTCACGTTGTCCAGAACAGCAAGAAGCAACATGAGAAGGCAAAGAGTTCACGAGGTCGAGGCTCCTTGGTAACTTTGCTGTCTAAAACTACAGTGAATTATGTTATCACAGTTATCTGGGATAAGATACGTCAGTGGATTTCTGAAGAAGTAACAGACATGTTTGCTGTGGAAATTGATCCCACTCAAGACATCTCAACACAAGACCAGTGCTCTGTTGTTCTTAGATATGTTGATAGCACTGGCACTATCCAAAAAAGATTAGTGAGTGTGGTGAAATGTGAGGAATCTACTGGCGAAGCTTTTGTGCAACTTGTTTCTGAAGTCTTGTTAGGACTGAATCTTGGCCTGAAGAACTGTGTTGGAAACTCAACTGATGGTGCAGCAAACATGCAGGGGTGCTACAAAGGCTTCAGTACTCTGCTATCAAAGGAAGCTCCAATGCAGATCCATGTTTGGTGCCACGCACATGTGTTAAATCTCGTTGTGGCCGAAGCTACAAGTGTTGTGGTGACTAGCGCATCACTGTTCTCACTACTGAATGACATTGCAGTATTCTTTCGGGAATCTTATCAGCGAATGAACATCTGGAGTCGACACTCCACTACTGTGAAACGAATGGGAACTATCGGAGAAACTAGATGGTGGTCAAAGGATGCCGCCTTGAAGAAGGTTTTTGGTTCATTCAACAACCCAACTGGAGCGCTTTTCATGGAAGTTATCACCACTCTTAATTGCCATACTAGTTGCTGACCAGATCCAAGCAGCTGTTAAGGCCAAGGTGAAGGGATACATAGCCAGTCTCCTGCAGTTTGAAACAATTCTGACTGCACAAGTATATCTGCAAGTATTCTCCCGCACTACAGCGCTCTACAAGTATCTACAAACTGTGCAATTGGATCTGCTGACTGTGCACCGGATGGTGGATGAATTGCTAGAGAATATGCAGATGCTACGGGATGACTCCCACGCTTGTCATGATGCAGCTGCAAAGTTTGTTCAATGAGCTAATGCCCAGCTGGATGAAATGGATGTAAATCTTGCTATGGAAGAGTCCCTTCCAATAAAACGGCAAAGACAGCACAAACGTATTGATGGCGAACTGTCCATAGATGAGGCTACATCAGCTTCTGACCCAGTAAAGAAGTATCGCATTGAAGTGTACAACCGAATAGGTGACACTATTGTGAGCAGCATTGAGCAGCGGTTTGACAGATCAGCAACATCAACATTGTATGCTGATCTCTCACTTCTTCACCCAAGGAACTTTGATCAAGTGCCATCGGGAGCTATGGAAGAGCTGCATAAACATTTGCTGAGATTTGATGATGGTGTCACTGCGGAACAACTACGAAAAGAACTGCGAAGCCTTGGAGAACAATGGTCAACACTGAAACAATCAGTAGCAGATGCTTATACAGTGCAGGAGGACAGCGAGTCTGAACAGGACAGGAAGACTCTGCCAAGTACATGTAAGTCATGTAAAGCCTGTCCTCTCTGCTGCTACAAGGTGCTCCTCAAGTTGAACCTCTACACTGATGCCGACAAGAGCATTGGGCTTGCCTACAAGCTGCTGCTAACGCTGCCTGTGTCACATGTGGCATGTGAACGGTCTTTCTCTGCTTTGAAGAGAATCAAAAGCTGTCTGCGAAGTACAATGACACAACAACATCTTGAGGTGTTCATGTTGATGTCTGTGGAAAAAGGGATCCTGGCCAAACTTGAAACTAAGGATATCATTGATGGTGTGGCTGCCAGAAGCAGCGAACTGCACAGGCACCGACTCTCTTAGACATGACATGTGCTTGTGGTACTGAAAATAAATTTATTTTTAGTGGATTTTTTGGTTTTTTTTCAAGCATTTCGTCTATTTCCTCAGATAAGCAACATATAAAGGAATAATGGGCCGACCTAGGTGAAGGATGCCTGGGCCGGTTTTAAGACCCAGTCTGCTACTGCGGGTGGGAGACCGGAAGCAAACAGACAATGCAGAAACGGCGAATGCTAAAGCATGAAACCAATAAATTCCACATTCCTGTAGCACCTTCAGTCGCACGTCAGACATGGACAGCAAGTTCGTGAAGGACTTCCATGAAAAACGTACCCGTTCGCAAACAAACGGGTACGTTTGTTCCATACCCAGTCAATGGCGAATCTGCAAATGGCGATCCGCAAATTCACGTTTATAAAGTAGAAACCGTCACGGCATTTTGTCATTCACTTGAACTTGATATCTCTTTTTTCATTCCAAACAGCATAACTCCAATCACAAATGAAATAACATTAATATAAAAAATAAACTTTTAACAACATTCGTGACATAAACAAATATTTAAATCCTGATGTGAAGTTCCATACAGTTGGGTGAACACAATTACGAATTCAAAATCGTAATTGTAGTCACTCGATTCCAATCATCAATTGATACTTTAACAAAATACTGTTTTAAATGATGGTTGTATTGGGATATTATCAAACCAGCTCATTGCCGGCATCTGTCTACTTCCGGATTCGCTGCAGGTTCGTAATTCTCATCAACATCTAAACAGTATTTGTAGAATTTCAATAAAAGCCACATCACTGTTCATATCGGTAACTATTATTCCATCGTGTTTGGAAAAACTGGAAAATTGGAAAACTTGGAAAAATTGGAAAAACAATATAGCCTATTTTACTCCCAGGGGTCCCAGGAATACCCACCCAAAATATCGTTGGATCGGTTGAGCTGTTTTTGCGGTACCTTAAAACGGACAGACGGACATTTGGTGAATTATAGTAAGATTATATATATTTAGGATTCTAGCTTTGGAAAGTAGGAGTTGTGGGGAATGGGGGAGTTTGTCGGCATGGGTGTGGTATAAGGAGGGGTGGGAAGGGAGATGGGAGGGGGGGGGGGGCGGACTCAAACTATAAATTAAAACTTGATCCCGGACTTAACTACCTCAATGGGAAAACCAGTCTGGTTGAAAAAGTGCACCGATATGAATAGGTCCTTCTCAGATAGAGATTGGCCAATCATTGTAAAACATTCCTTCAAGTAGTTTGAGCAATACCTCACCTTGTTGTGCTTCACACATCTGTTAAGGAGATCAGTTGCTAAGTGGTATTTTCCTGCTTGGATGTAAATATCAGAAAGAAGCAGCCAGCTTTTCTCAAAATCATCACCAACAGCAGGATCCCAGGGCATGCTTGTTAACCTTTTCAGGAAGTTACGGGCACGTGATGTTTGTTTTAGTATCATGCTGGCAGTAGCCATGCCGAGTAGAGCAGGAACATATTCGTTCTGCAGAAGCACAAATACACTGGTTGAGAAACAAACACGAGGGCAATTGGTAACCCCATTCATACGGAATGGATTCGTTTGCTAATTTATCTTAGGATGGGCATTTATCTTAGGATGGGCACTTTTGCTAATTTATCTTAGGATGGACAAAACTCCCATTAAACCCTTGGTTATTCATGATGCTGAAGTTGAGATTGTCACTTCTTTTAAATATTTAGGCATACATATCTCCAATGACCTTAAGTGGGAGATAAACACCTATCATTGTGTGAAAAAGGCTGAGCAGATCGTTCAAAATTTGATCGCAAATGAAAAGGCACGGTTGCTCTTTCTTAGAATATGGAAAACTTTTGGTGTAGGCCATCCTGTGTTGATCAGGTTGTATCACAGTGATCGAGAGTGTCCTTACACTGTCTTTTACTGTTCAACGCGTGATGACCACAGCTCAATTGCGGGTTCAAGTGGTGCAGTACAGCAGCTTAACTCAGATTATAAAAGGCTGACCGACCTAACTAGACAGGACAGTAAAGACAGCTTGTAAAATGATTGGGTTTGATCTGCCTCCCATTGAAAGCCTATACTCCAGTTGAATAGTGCAAAAAGCAAAAGCTATCATCTGAGATAAGTTCCACCCAGTGCATGACATTTTTGAACTTCTCCGTTCGGGTAAACGTTATCTTCCATCAAAACCAACTGCAATCACTTGAATGACAGATTTTACCAAACTGCAATCCGCACCCTCAATTAATCTGTGCCTAGAGTTTTGTGAACATCTAAACTTCTAAAGCATGCTTATGGATATTTTCAACCATGCCACGTTTTATTTTCTCATTTCATTTCATCACCGAATATTGTTTTAATGTTGCTCCATTCACAATAAATGTATTTATTTTTCAATGTAATTTTTTCAGCATGCACTGTCAAAGTACTTCTCATTGTATGTGTATCGCATGTACGTATGTGGCAATAAATTCATGATATACATATATATATATAAATATATATATAAATATATATATATAAATATAATTATATATATATCAATATAATTTCAGTTCTCCAGCTTAATTAACACACGTAATGACGTCACTGTCATGTACATACGCTCTGCCTGTCAAGCTCTCGAAAGAGCCATCAGACAGAGCATAATTTTGATCTTAGTTCAGATACAGTCATAAGTGTATGAAAAACTCACAGTTACCGACCTGGTTTCGCCCTGTTGGGGCTTCATCAGGGCAACGCAGTTAGTCCTGCATACACTTATGACTCTGAAAACCTTTCGGTTATATACCAGTTATTATGCGATTTCATACCATCAGTGGTGAACCACCATTAAGGTATCCCATCCAGTTTGAATCCAGTATCCCATCCAGTAACTGAGTTTTTCATTATATATATATATATATATATATATATATATATATATATATATATATATATATATATATATATATATATATATATATATATTGTCGTTCGAATCCCTCAAGGTTAACACCAGGGACTGACGGTTAGCACCTCAAGGTTAACACCAGGGAACTATATATATATATATATATATATATATATATATATATATATATATATATATATATATATAAATAATCGGGAGATTAAATCAGACGCAGACGTAGCTTCAGGACTTCAATCTTTAATTTTTGACAAGCTTTCGACCAACAAAGGTCTTCTTCTGAGTCGGCCCCAAGTTCAACCGACTCAGAAGAAGACCTTTGTTGGTCGAAAGCTTGTCAAAAATTATAGATCGAAGTCCTGAAGCTACGTCCGCGTCTGATTTAATCTCCCGATTATTTATTCAATGCAAATGAGACACCCTGCTCGTACTGTGGAGTTTCTATTTCTCACAGTTATATATATATATACAGACATGGCATTTAATATGGATTTTTTTTTTTTCTTGACTTGGGTTTACTTTCTTAACTCAGTATATCAATCTGGTGAGTTTCTTTTACACTTTGGTGATGTATTTGTTAAAAGAACCATGTCACTGATTGTCTGTCTCAGCAAGAAGTCAACAACAGGATTATATCACAAGTGGCGTGGCAAAATGTACGGACAGGTGCATTTGATGATTGGCTTCACAGTCGGGTATACAAGGGTTGTTGCGTTCTGTATTAGTGGAAAACAACTGCTGCACGTCTCCAAAAGTTATTGCCGCTTCCTCTGGAGATGGTCCGTCAACTCGACAATGCTGTTTGTCATGGAGTGGTGGCTTTGCGAAATTACGGCATGAAACAGTGTGCTATTGCTCGGCAGTATGGCATCACTCAAGGCCAGGTGTCAAAGATCCTGAAACGAAATGCTCAGAGGGATGTCCCTACTCAAATACCGAGGCCAGGACGTCCCCACAGAACCACAAGGAGGGATGATCGCCAGCTGCACCGGTTAGTCCGCAATGGCCGTACCAAGTCAGCTAATCGGCTTAGGGCTGAGTGGCAGCAACTGACAAATGTGCCTGTATCCAGAAGGCTAGTCAACCAACGACTGGTTCAAGCAGGCTATCGTGCCGGGCGTCCCCCGAGAAAGCCACGCCTGACCAGACAACACCACCAGCGCCGATTGCAGTGGGCCAGAGAGCACCGTCAATGGCAGCCAGGACACTGGAATCACGTGATCTTCAGTGACGAGTCCAGATTTCTGGTCTATCGTCAAGATGGCCGCGTCCGAGTGCGCATACAAGTGTATGAAGCCTACAACAAAGATTGTATAGTGCCAAGAGTCCAAGCTGGAGGTGGTGGGGTGACCGTTTGGGCTGCTTTTCATGCAGGGGGCAAAACTGACCTGGTTGTTCTGAATGGAAACCTGAACCAGTTCAAGTACAGGGCCATTCTGGAAGAAACATTGCTTCCATTTGCTCGTGCAGCCTTTCGAGGAAACTTTGTCTTCCAAGATGACAATGCACGGCCTCATCATGCTCGCATGATCCAACACTTTCTTGCTGACCGTGGTGTAGAGCATATGGAGTGGCCTGCCATGTCCCCGGATATGAATCTGATAGAGAACTTGTGGGAAAAATTAACGCATCAAATCGACCACTTGGACCAGCAGCCGACCTCTGTGCGTGAATTGCAGCAGGCTATTGTCACTGCATGGCAAGCGATTCCTGTCCAAACCTTGGCAAATCTTGTGAACAGCATGCCTCAACGTGTACGTGCTCTCCTGAATGCTCGTGGGGGTTACACGAAGTACTGAACTGTAATTTTACTGTCCGTAATCCCAGTCGTAATTTAACTTTTGTTTTTGTTGAAAAAAAACATTGGCTAATGTGCAAAATAAAGAGATACTTCTGGAAAACGTACAGAAGTTTAACACAGTACTGTCCATGAATTGAGTTCGATATCAGTTTACATCACTTTCAAGGATCAATTTGTTTGTTTCGAAATGTCAAATGTGGTTTTTGTTTCTTTTAAAGGTCACATTAACAAAATCTAGAATAATTTCAACATAATTCCAATGAACTTTTGGTTCTAAGACATCTTGAAAGGTAAGTTCACCCCCACAAAAAAAATATTCCATATTAAATGCCAAGTCTGTATATATATAATATATATATATATATATATATATATATATATATATACAGTGGTACCTCGGCTTACGAGTGCCCCAACGTACGAGTTTTTCGGGATACGAGCCGTCGCTCGGGCGGTTTGTTGCTTTGGGATACGAGCCGAGATCCGATGTACGAGCTCAAAAAATTTATTTTTTTGAATTTTCCGGTTGTGGCTTCCGGTTCCGGTCACGTGGTTATCTTGCCGTGAAAGCATCTCTGCTTGGATATAAAACACGCAATCGTCGAAATACATTAGCGAGGAATCTCCTTGCTCCAGCCGGTGACGTCATCGGCGGGGATCCCCGCCTCCAGAGTGGCTGGTCACGTGACCGCCAAAGCGTGTCGCGCGTGCGGGTATAATGAGCTACACCTGTGGATCACGTGACCACGGAAGCACGCCTCGCTTGAGAGGCATGGCTTTCGGTTTGCGTTTTGCTTTATAAGGCGCGATAAATGGGCTTTTGAGTGTTAGCGGTTCATGGCGTTGACGGTCAAAAACCCATTACATCAATTTTACCAGGCACTGTACAGTAAGTACAGTGGACACCAAATGCACGGTGGAAGGCTAGAAGTAGAAGATCGTCCAAGACAAGTGAGAATAAGCCATACTTTGGAGATGACGTCATTCGCTGGTCCGATAACCAAAGATGTGGTATAAAAAACCAGGTGAGCTAACAATGCAGCAATGAAGGAATTCGGCCAAGGCACCGGCACACAACGACCTACCTACATCGAAAGACTCAATGCCAATGGTGACAGAAGCCAAGACGGCCGGCTTAAACACCGCCGAAAGACCACGGTGTACCAACTTACGATGCAGAACATCTTGCACTTAATATGATGATGAAGGAGCTGTGGCTCCCACGTCGATCGAAAGAATGGACGCGACAAAAAGCTTGAATTCATCTGAGCTGCTTTATTCGAATCAAACACTCAGGCACTCTGGGAAAAACGTTTTACGGTCAGCAATATATATCTATTCCGCCAGGGGGTTTGCCCAGGCCTGGCGCCAGGGGGCGTGGCCCCGCGTCCCGGCTGCGGCCTGGCAAGTTGAGGGCGAGCCTGCCCGGGCGTCCCGACCGAGGCCTGGCAAGTCGAGCGCGGGCCTGCCCGGGCGTCCTGGACGAGCCCGGCCTGGTGATCGCTCCGCGTCCTTGATAGGTGCAAGGCGATTGTGTAACCCCAGCGGCAGCCGCTACACACGTCCCCCCAGAATCGACTTGCACCGGCAGGGTCAACTTGAGGGGGGTCCTGATGACCCGGCCGAAGCGACCCCTGGCGGGTCGTGGGAGGGGGTCCGGTGAGGTGGTGGGCGGTCGAGTGGGGGGCACCGTGGACGGGGGGCGGCCTCGCCGCGGCGGGAGGGCCACCCGTGGTGGGTGGTCGACGTCCACGTGCGCCGGCTTGAGGCGGTCCACTGCAATCCGGTCCGACCTGCCGCCGATGTCGATGACGAACGACTTGTCGTCCCGTCGCAGCACCCGGAAGGGCCCGTCGTACGGCGGCTGGAGTGGCCGCCGATGTGCGTCGTGACGCACAAAAACATACTCCGCGGTGCGGAGTGCTGGGGGGACGTAGGACTGGGGGTCACCGTGGTGGGATGTCGGCACGGGGGCAAACCGTCGGGCGGCCTCCTGGAGGTCCGAGCGCTGGCGAGCTGCGGACCAGGGGCTGGTAGCGTCGGGCACGAATTCGCCCGGGACGCGTAGCACCTGGCCATAGACCAGCTCGGCGGTGGATGCCTGGAGGTCCTCCTTGGGGGCTGTGCGAAGGCCCAAAAGGACCCACGGCAGCCGGTCGGCCCAACCGCCGTCTTGAAGGCCGGCCATGAGCGCGGCCTTCATGGAGCGGTGGAATCGCTCGCACAACCCATTTGCTTGGGGGTGGTAGGCCGTAGTACGGTGGAGCTTGACCCCCAGGTTGCGGGCGACCGCGCCCCACAGCTCGGAGGTGAACTGTGGTCCGCGGTCTGACGAGATGTCCGCCGGTGCGCCGAAGCGGGCGACCCAGGTGGCGATGAAGGCCTGCGCCACGTCGGCGGTGGTGGTGGAGACGAGGGGAACGGCCTCCGGCCACCTGGTGGTCCTGTCCACCATGGTGAGCAGGTGTGTGAACCCTCGTGATGGGGGAAGGGGGCCCACCAGATCCACGTTGACGTGGTCGAAACGTCGTTCGGGCACGGTGAAAGGTGCCAGCGGGGCCTGGGTGTGTCGGTGGACCTTGGCCCGTTGGCAGGCGGTGCAGGCGCTGGTCCAATCGCGGACGTCCCGACGAAGGCCGTGCCAGACGAAACGCGCCGACACCAGCTTCTGGGAAGCTTTCCGGCCCGGGTGGGAAAGGCCGTGGAGGGAGGCGAAGATGCGGCGTTGCCAGGTGACGGGCACGATGGGGCGAGGCCGGCCTTGGGAGACGTCGCAGAGCAGGACAGTGTCCGCGCAGGGGATGTCGGCCAGGCGGAGGCCCGTGTCCGCCGCCCGGAGGGCTTGCACCGTGGTGTCGGTGGTTTGGTCCGCCGCCATAAGCGCAAAATCCACGCCCAGGTGGACCGCGTTCGCGCTGGCCCGGGAAAGACAGTCGGCCACGGCGTTGTTTTTGCCGGCGACGTGCCGGATGTCCGTGGTAAACTCCGACACGGCGGAGAGGTGGCGCTGTTGGCGGGCCGACCATGGCTCCGTGACCTTGGCCATGGCGTAAACCAACGGCTTGTGGTCGACGAACGCCGTGAAAGGTCGGCCCTCCAGGAGGTGGCGGAAATGGCGGACGGCCAGGTGTAGACCGAGGAGCTCCCGGTCAAACGTGCTGTATTTGAGCTCGTTCGGCCGGAGCTGCCGGCTGAAAAAAGCGAGTGGCTGCCAAACCCCGTTCACCCATTGCTCATGTACGGCGCCCACCGCGTAGTCGGAGGCATCCGTGGTGAGGGCGATGGGAGCGTTGAGCACCGGGTGAGCGAGCAGTGTTGCGTCGGCGAGGGCCCGCTTTGAGCTTTGGAAGGCCGCATCCATTGCTGCGGACCAGGCGATGTCGTGCTTGGCCGGCTTGCCCCGGAGGGCTTCGTAGAGGGGCCGCATGAGTTGAGCAGCGCGGGGCACGAAGCGGTGATAAAAATTCACCATTCCCAGGAATTCCTGCAGGGCCTTTATGGTGCGGGGACGCGGGAAAGTGGTGATGGCCTCGACCTTGGTTGGCAGCGGCACAGCCCCGTTCTTGGTGATGTGGTGGCCCAAAAAATCAACGGCCGTCGTGCCGAAGTGGCATTTGGCCGGGTTGACGATGAGGCCGTGCTCGCTGAGGCGCCCGAACAGTGTTCGGAGGTGGAGGAGGTGCTCGGCCCGGGACGTGCTGGCGACGAGGATGTCGTCCAGGTAAACGAAAAGGAACGGCAGGTCACGCAGCACGCCGTCCATCAAGCGCTGGAACGCCTGAGCCGCGTTCTTGAGACCAAACGGCATCCGCAAGAACTCGAATAAGCCGAACGGCGTGATGACTGCCGTTTTAGGGACGTCGGCCGCCCTGACAGGTACCTGGTGATATCCCCGTATGAGATCAATTTTCGAAAAAATGACCCGTCCCGCCAGACGGGCGGAGAAGTCTTGGATATGCGGGATCGGGTACCTGTCGGGTGTTGTAGCGTCATTAAGACGGCGGTAGTCGCCACACGGGCGCCATCCACCCCCCGGCTTTGGCACGATGTGCAGTGGCGAGGCCCACGCGCTATCGGAGCGCCGCACGATGCCGAGGTGCTCCAACGCGTCGAATTCGGCCTTCGCAACGGCAAGCTTGGCTGGGTCGAGGCGGCGGGCCCTGGCGTAGACCGGCGGGCCCGTGGTTGGTATGTGGTGCTCGATCCCATGCCGTACTGCGACGGCCGAAAACGTCGGCCGCGTGAGGGCCGGGAACTCCGCGAGCAGGCGAGCAAACTCGTTCGCCGCCGGGACGGTGCATGCCAGCTCGGTCGGCGCGGAGCTGCTTAATGTGCATACCAGGGAGCTGAAGGTTTCAGCGTTGATTAAACGACGCCGTTGGACGTCCACCAGCAGTCCGTGTGCGCAGAGGAAGTCGGCGCCTAGCAGAGCCATGGGCACGTTGGCGGTTACAAACGTCCAAGCAAAGCGTTGGCCGCCGAAGCAGAGGGTGACGTTGCGCGGGCCGAAGGTGCGGATAGTCGATCCGTTGGCCGCAACCAAGGAGGGGCCGCAAACCGCGGATTGCCTGTCCTGGTCAGAGGCGGGCATGACGCTCAGTTGGGCGCCGGTGTCGCACAGGAAGCGCCGTCCGGACGCTTTGTCCGTGATGAACAGTAAGTTGCCCGTGTGACTGTGGCCGGCGCTCATGGCAGGTAATGAACGCCGGCCTGGCCGTTTCCCGACCCGCCGAAGGTGCACGGGGGTCGGCATGTCCGGGCCTTCTGTCCGAACCTGGCATGATAGGAACACCACGCTTGGTCGGGTGGAGGCTTCGGACGTCGTGCTGGACGTGGTCGGCTCGGTATAGCGGCCGCCAATTGCGTCGGCAGTTCGGCCGTCGAACGCGCCGGGTGCTCGGGCGCCATGGATGGTGCATCAGGCGGCGGCGGGTCCCATGTCGCCGCTGCGATGCGCTGTCCCGCGGCGGAGATTTTGTCGGCTTCTCTGGCAAGGGCCCGGGGATCTGTGATGGTCGTGCTTGCCAGGGCGAGGCGTACCGGGTTAGGCAGCTGACGGAGGAACAGCTCCCGGAACAGGAATGCCGGAGAGTGCTCGCCGAGCAGCGAAAGCATGTAGTCCATTCGCTCGGAAGGGCGCGTGTCGCCGAGCTCGGGCAAATCGAGCAGGCGCCGTGCGCGTTCCGCCGCTGGGAGGGCGAAAGCATCGAGTAGAAGCTTCTTAATCGCGCCGTATTTGTCAGCAGCCGGCGGGTGCTCGAGGAGGCTCAAGGCGCGGGCCGCGGTGGCGGAACCAAGCGCCGCCACAACATGGTGGAAGCGGGTGTCGTCCGCGGTGATGCCTCGCAGGGCGAACTGAGAGTCCGCCTGAGCGAACCAAACAGCCGCGTGAGCCTCCCAGAAGGTAGGCAGTTTAAGCGTCACTGCCGTGTCCATGTCGGTAGGTCACCAATGAAGGAGCTGTGGCTCCCACGTCGATCGAAAGAATGGACGCGACAAAAAGCTTGAATTCATCTGAGCTGCTTTATTCGAATCAAACACTCAGGCACTCTGGGAAAAACGTTTTACGGTCAGCAATATATATCTATTCCGCCAGGGGGTTTGCCCAGGCCTGGCGCCAGGGGGCGTGGCCCCGCGTCCCGGCTGCGGCCTGGCAAGTTGAGGGCGAGCCTGCCCGGGCGTCCCGACCGAGGCCTGGCAAGTCGAGCGCGGGCCTGCCCGGGCGTCCTGGACGAGCCCGGCCTGGTGATCGCTCCGCGTCCTTGATAGGTGCAAGGCGATTGTGTAACCCCAGCGGCAGCCGCTACAATGACAACAGGTGCCATCCTCTGACGTACCATTACAGGTACAGGTACAGTACACGTGAGCACAGAGCAAAAGTTCACTGAAACCGAGATTAAGAAAAAAGAAAAAACACCTCGTGGTCCGTGCTCGATATCCGAGTTTCAATCTTTTCAAACACATGATGCTCTCGGTCACGGTATCTCCTGCGAGCTGCTTCTCCTTCAACCACACAAACAACAACTTCTCCATATCTTCATGGATAGAGGTCCAGTTTATTTCTTTACATTCTCTTGTATTATGTACAGTATATACGAGGTCGTGCTTGTTTATACATTATTTGTTATTTATAAAGTACATTTTTGTTATTTAAAAGCACCTAACAAAAAAAATTGGTGTTTTTTTTTTGAGGCTGGAACGGATTAATAGCATTTCAATGCATTTGAATGGGAAAATTTGCTTTGACTTACGAGCGATTTGGCTTACGAGCTCCGTCACGGAACGGATTAAACTCGTAAGCCGAGGTACCACTGTATACATATATATATATATATATATATATATATATATATATATATATATACACATATATATATATATATATATATATATATATATATATATATATATATATATATATATATATATATATATATATATATATATATATATATATTGTTACAGACGTGGCTTAGATGTTATTTACCGAGCGGTTTGGTATGACCACGTCTGCACAAGTTACCCGATTATACCCGAACGTTGACTAATCGCGCTACGCTAGATCAATGAAGGAAAAGACACACGGCTGGGATTACAATGACGCGACACCAGGGATACGGTTCTCAAGACCTCCGGAGGAGGTTATATTGTTACGGAAGGTTAGATTACAACTACAAGAGGGACAGCATAGTAAGATAAGCACTTAGACACACTCTTATATTATTCCCAACAGACGACAGATAAATGGGACAAAAGGCTGACTCACACGGGGTTTGATGGCTAGGAAAGGCAGGATCGATGGCTCCAGGTGCACCTGGGCTCAAAGGTCAGAATCGACTCGGTCCGGTCCAGAGATGCGGGGAGGTATTCAGCGCTCGTACGTGGCAACTTCTCTCTCCAGGCTGGGGGCGCATCTGACCTCACATCCGGTGAGTCGCTTCGTATCTCCGGCGGGGAGTGACACGCCCTCGGCTCGTTAGCTCCGCCCCAGATGGAATCGGCACGTCGCCTCTCATTGGGTGCGTGCGGGGGGGGGTTACCGGCTCCGCCCTTGACGGGGGACTGACAAGGAGCCCCTTCGTGGTAACCCCGTGGAGCGCATGGTCCGGCGCGCATTGTCAATGGCGGCTAACCGAGCCGGTGTGATGACGCACACTCCCCCCGCGCAGCGTCGTTGTTGTTGTAATTGTTGTTGTAGTTGTAGTTGTAGTTGTTGTTTGGGGAAGAAGATGGAAGGAGGTATGGGAAAGGTCCTAAACTCACTACTGGTGCCATATAATCACATTCTGGTGCAACGAAGAGTCAGAATTAATGGAAAGGAGTCCTTAACTGACATAGACTAAGAATAACTAGCAAGATGTCCGAAAGTTGTCTACGTGAGATGCGGTGGACCTGGGCACGACATTTAATGGGGGAAAAAGGGGAAGGTCGGCTCTACTGATTGTTGTTTACAGACAATGGGACTAGGGAATGGGGGATTGGGGATAGTTGGGGAGTATTGGGGAAATAGGGGAATATTTACAAGCGGATATGGAGGCCAAATTCCATATTCGCAACATTGCACCCTTCTCTACCCTCGGGGCGTCCCGACCCGATAAATTTTTACCTACTTTAGTGTGGCACGCAATGTAGTTCCCTCTACTATTAACTCTACTCTGAGTGCGACAGTTTTACAGATATTCACAAATGAGTAAATATGTCCCCCTGCGACGTTGCACCCTTCTCCTCACAGAAACACACCCACAGGATAACCGAATCCGGAAAGAATCCTCAAACTAAACATACAGCCGGTAGGGAGCATTATTTACACAAGACTACGCTGATATTTACACTACGATCCAGGACCTGTTTTTGGAGGAACACATGCAGATGTTATGCATAGAGAGAGCACGCATGCTAGCATCGATACACCAACCCACGAGTGCTCTGTGGCCTACGGCCTTTAATAATGTGCAGAGCACCCCTTCCAAGCATCAAGCACCACCCCCATCACACAGTGAGCACCATCCGGTGCACCAATAAAGTGTCTATAAATCACCGGTGGTGTCGCAGCCGGCCGATGTTCTGCCGCTGGTCTTGCCTTCGTGTGGTGCACTTGGCCTTCTTGCCTCTTTCAAAAAATAAAGAAAGGCGCCAACCGCGTCCATTTCTATATTGTGGCCTTCAGTGGTGTCAACTAAAAGTGGTTCACCTGCATGGCATAGGTGCCACGTTGACCCATAGGTCCATCCACGGGTGGTGCTTGGCCGCAAAAGAGCTGCGGTCCATGGTGGGTGGCCACAAACATTGCGGTCCATATGGTGTATCGATCCAAGCAGCAAGCAGCGAAAGTGCAGGCCCACAACTGCGTAGCCAGCACCTCTCTCTCCTCTCTCTCTACCCCAAAGCCAGATCCTCGGAGGTGGGAGACAAAAGAAAAGACAAGTGAGTAAGGTGGTAAGGGCGCAAAAGTGCACGCAATGTAAGATGATGCACACTGGGGGCACATGGGAACCAGGTGAGACAGGTACGTTTCTATCGTACGCCCCCCCCCCACCAGGTAACCTACATGGCCCCTCCCTTACCCCTTACTGTATCCACACAACACAACACTACCCATAAACATCTACTTTACAAATCAACAAACATCCCTACTGTCTTCCCCATTCCTCCCATAAACCAAATTCGTCTTCTCTCCCTCCTAACCAATCAAATTTGCCATTTTCAACTTTCATCAAAATTTGCCATCTCCAACTCAACATCATAATTTGCCATCACCAATTCATCATCAGTCCCTCCTAAGGAGGGAGAGATGGAATCACCCCAATGTCTCATCCACGTCGTGATGCGTCTCACAATCCACACAGCAATTTCATTTCCTGCAACAAAACAAAGAAAACACAGGTGTGGTGTCATCATCATCACCACAGGTAAGTGGCTGCGTATGGTGCGACAGGTTCATCAATCCTAACTATTTCCTAAATGACTTTAACAACTTTACACTACCCGGGGTCTTTCTCCGGCCAAACCATTGGCCCTCTTACACTATGGGTTCTAAAAACCAATTCCCATTGGCCAACTGTGGTGCTTTTCAATTTGGGGTCTCACTCCCCCGATTCATCTCCCGGTGCCCTCGCACAATTTTTGGGCTGTGGCGTGTACCTCTCCCAGCGGGTCTACCCACCTGCACACCTCCACCACTGCGGTTGCCTCCGAGCTTACCTGCTCCTTACCCTAACCTAACTACCTGGGGAAGGCCCTCTGGCGCTCTCCCCACTCGGTGCCCTCTCTGGCACTGGCTGCCCGATCCACACCCGGGATCCTCAGGCACCCACTCACAACTACCGGCTCCCAGAGCCCACCTGCGGCCTCACCTGGCCGACATCCTCACAGTGGTGGAGTGCCCAACCAACTACACACACTAACAGGCTACACGCCCAGCCATTTCCACAACACTAATGCACCCATCCACAATACCATTCTGCAACCGCACCACAGATGCCAATATCCAACCACAATTTACCTGTACCCTCTACCTAACACTTACACTACCCGCCCCGGGTATCCGTGATGGGGGTCCACTCTTCCCCCATTCACACCTTCGCACCATGCACACCACTCCGTACCACTTACTCCAACTCTCTCCACACACCTGTACTTGCACACCTGTGCTCTCACACCTGGTGCCACCTGCACCCTTCTCTCCCCAAGCGCATTCGCGCTGATCCACACACTCCCTACTCATACACTGCTCCACACACCTGTCCAGTTGCACACCTGTGCAATCACACCTGTTCAATCACACCTGTTCCATTCTCACACACACAGCATCATCTCAGCTAACTACGCCCTTCTGAAACTTGCGCTTCCCAGTCGTCCCTTTAAACTATTGCGCTCCCACGTCATTATTATCCACACTAATCTACCTGCGTCCCCACTACAGGTATCAGTCACTAACTAAACTTAACGTTACCTAATGTCATCTCTTCTAGATCCCTACAATATAACCTAACCCACCCGGGCTAGTTTTCACTGCCATACACCCCATAAGCTATTGCTCCTTTGCCCCCCATGGGAAGGGTGGCAGGGATGCCATCCCACCACATCGGGGGTCTCTCACTACCAATTTTGCACATCAAATTTCAACAAATCAAAAATTTGCCAATCACTACCCATCATCTGCCAATCACTACTGCCAATCCCTTGCCAATCATCAAATTTTGTTTTTCTCTAATTTTTGGGGCCAAAACACTAACCTCATCACCCAGTCGACTCACTAATGCCTCTCGGTGCGCCAATTCCCGTCCAAAGCCCGGCTTCGTAAAGCCAAGCCATGAATGCGGGTTGTTCTGTGCCAGCGGCTGGATACGTCCCGCATTCGGTGCAGGGACGGGGGCTTACCCGGGCCGAGATCCCACGCACCATCTCGGCACGGAGCCATCCCATGGCTCGATCTCGGCCTGCCGGAATGCCTCACCAAAAAGTGGTCGCCATGACGACCCTTTCTATCGGGCTGCCCGCTCCGCCTAGTGGAGCACGGACGCGGCCGTTCAAAGCGAGGCCCAGCACGCACCGAGGGCCTGACTCGGCTATAAGTCGTTCTAAACTCTACCCCGTCTAACGTCGATGCTTCACCTGCATGCTTACATCCCGCAGCCCGTTCCTTGCTCACACATCCAGCCGTGCCCATGCTCCTCGTACCTTTCCTTACACACCCAGGTACCCTCATTCCACTCACAGCCTTGGTCACACACCTGACCACCGAACACTGTGGCACACATTCGTTGCTCGCACACCTCACCAATACACCGCTTCGCGCCCCCTCCTCTGTCACCTCCTCTGTGACAATCACAGGTGTGCCCTCATTCGCACACCCAACCACGTGCCTCACCACCAACTCCAGCGTGCATTCCCACTCACGCTCTACCATTCCAGGTGTGCATCCTTCCATCCCAGGTGTACATCCTCGCTCACCTGTCACAACTAACTCACGCTCCATGTCACTCTCACTACTTTCACCTCCATTCCTGACAACGCACTCGCCCTTACTCCCGACAGCGCACTCTTTCCTCATGCACCTGTCCGTTACACACCTCTCTCGCGCACACCCTTGCGCACACTCTCCCGTCACACCCTCTGTAACACTCACCACAGGTGTGCATTCTTCCTTGCCTTTGACAGCGCACTCTTTCCCCATGCACCTGTCCGTCACACACCTTTCTCGCACACACCCTTGCGCACACTCTCCCGTTACACCCTCTGTAACACTAACCACACCGCGCTTCCATGTGCTCCCTCGCACACGCGCTACGACCGACTCGCTCTCGCCAGCACCCTCGCTACTCCTTGGCACGCACTTTTTCCTCACACACCCCAGAGTCGGACTTTCTCGCACACCTCCTTTTTCGCACACCAGACCTGTCGCACACTTCACCAGTGGCCTCTCACGAACACCCGGGTCCATCTCGACCCCCAAGCTTCTTAAATCCCCTGGCGCATCATACGCACGACCATATTGGTCACCACTTACACCAGGTCCTCTTCCTCTTCGCTTCTCCTCCATCACCTGCGAATCCCTCATCCGGTTAATGAGCACATCATCACGATCCAAACACAGACTTTGGACCAATTCTTTTATCTCCTCTTTTATCTCTTTCTTATCCCCTCTCCGTCGCTTCTTAATTTCGCTCATCCCTTCTTCCACTTCTTCTAATTTCTGCTTCACCTCCTTTATTCCCCGGTACGTCTCCTCAAGCTCGTCCTCCAAGGCTACCTTGACCGTTTCCATGTGCGTCCTCACCTGCCGGTCCTTCGTCTCCATTACCTCTATCACCTCGTCCAACCTCGTTGTCAGTCCCTCACGTACCATCTGACATTCTCTCTTCGTCGCTACCAAGTCATTTTTTAAGTCATTTTGTGTCGCTTTTAAACCTCCCAATACCGCAGTGTTCCTTTGAACCTGCTCCGTTACTTCTTTTTGTCCCTCCGTCAGCTGTTCCACCTCCTGCGTCAGGACCTCTATGCCCCCTTGTAACTTTACAGTCCCCTTTCTCACCTCCTTCTCCATGTGCTCCTTACAGTGCCTCACCTCCTCGCGCACTCCTCCGACCTCCTCACTCACTCCTCTTCTGATCTCCTCTCCCATCACTTGCATCTCCTGCCCAGATGCCACCCTCATCTGCTCCATTTCCTCCCTGTGAGCATCCAGTTTGGCTTCTACCCCCATTCTGACCCCCTCTATCTGCTGCCCCATTTGGTTAACTTCCCTTTCCGCTTGGTCCCTCATGTCCCTCAATTTGCCTTCCATGGTGTTTTCTAACCCCTCTAACCCTTTTTGCATCCCTTCCATTTGATTCTCTTGAGCGGCCATTCTGTTTTCTACCCCCGTTAACCCATGTTTCACTCCCTCTATCTGATTCTCTTGAGCGGCCATTCTGTTTTCTACCCCCATTAACCCATGTTTCACTCCCTCTATCTGATTCTCTTGAGCGGCCATTCTGTTTTCTACCCCCATTAACCCATTTCTCACCTCTTTTATCCCGTTGTCTAACCCCTCTATTCTACTCCCTAACCCTCCGATCTGGGCCCCCATGTCCTCCCTCAATTTCTCGCTATTGGACCCCATGTCCTCCCTCAATTTCTCGCTATTGGACCCCATCTTTTGTTCTAACCGTTCGCTATTCTGGGCCATAAGGGCCTTCATTTGTATGAAAAACAAGTTCCAATCCACCGGGGGCGCTGCCACGGTCGCGGGCGCGGTGACCAGCGAGGCGCCATTTTGTGCGTTTGCTACCCTCGCTGCTTCGCTCTCCTCGCGTCCCTCAATTTGGTCCTGGACCGACCCTGCCTCACTCTCCCCTACCGGACCCCAGCTGTCTTGATCCGCCATAGTGCGACTTTCAAAATTCGGGTTTTTATTTTCGTATAACAAAATCAAATTTCGCCGTTATAATTTCGCGCGGGAAACGCGCTCCGAATCGATTCTAATTGTTACAAATTTGGGCCTAATAAATTTAGTCCCGGGTCCGAATTCCACTCCTCGACACCAATTGTTACAGACGTGGCTTAGATGTTATTTACCGAGCGGTTTGGTATGACCACGTCTGCACAAGTTACCCGATTATACCCGAACGTTGACTAATCGCGCTACGCTAGATCAATGAAGGAAAAGACACACGGCTGGGATTACAATGACGCGACACCAGGGATACGGTTCTCAAGACCTCCGGAGGAGGTTATATTGTTACGGAAGGTTAGATTACAACTACAAGAGGGACAGCATAGTAAGATAAGCACTTAGACACACTCTTATATTATTCCCAACAGATGACAGATAAACGGGACAAAAGGCTGACTCACACGGGGTTTGATGGCTAGGAAAGGCAGGATCGATGGCTCCAGGTGCACCTGGGCTCAAAGGTCAGAATCGACTCGGTCCGGTCCAGAGATGCGGGGAGGTATTCAGCGCTCGTACGTGGCAACTTCTCTCTCCAGGCTGGGGGCGCATCTGACCTCACATCCGGTGAGTCGCTTCGTATCTCCGGCGGGGAGTGACACGCCCTCGGCTCGTTAGCTCCGCCCCAGATGGAATCGGCACGTCGCCTCTCATTGGGTGCGTGCGGGGGGGGGTTACCGGCTCCGCCCTTGACGGGGGACTGACAAGGAGCCCCTTCGTGGTAACCCCGTGGAGCGCATGGTCCGGCGCGCATTGTCAATGGCGGCTAACCGAGCCGGTGTGATGACGCACACTCCCCCCGCGCAGCGTCGTTGTTGTTGTAATTGTTGTTGTAGTTGTAGTTGTAGTTGTTGTTTGGGGAAGAAGATGGAAGGAGGTATGGGAAAGGTCCTAAACTCACTACTGGTGCCATATAATCACATTCTGGTGCAACGAAGAGTCAGAATTAATGGAAAGGAGTCCTTAACTGACATAGACTAAGAATAACTAGCAAGATGTCCGAAAGTTGTCTACGTGAGATGCGGTGGACCTGGGCACGACATTTAATGGGGGAAAAAGGGGAAGGTCGGCTCTACTGATTGTTGTTTACAGACAATGGGACTAGGGAATGGGGGATTGGGGATAGTTGGGGAGTATTGGGGAAATAGGGGAATATTTACAAGCGGATATGGAGGCCAAATTCCATATTCGCAACAATATAATATACTTATATAGTTATATATATAGTTATATATATAGTTATATATATATATATATATATATATGTATAATATACTTATATAGTTATATATATATAGCTATATATATATAGTTTTATATATATAGTTTTATATATATATATATATATATATATATATATATATATATATATATAAATATACATATATATATATATATATATATATAGATATAAACATAGAATTGCCTTGTATTAAATCGTATTATGTTGCATAAAGTTCAGAGATGAGGCTAGTATAATTCACGTTTATTGAATGTGGTTAAATAATTGTATAGTGCAATCATATCCAATGTGGTTATAACTCTCGAAGACTCGTTTATTCTTAAATATTTTGTCATTATTCTCATTGTTGATCCCTTCTTAAGTAGAAATTGCACTATTTTTTAAACACTTAATATGCAAGTAAACCCTCACCCACCTGGTCAGTGGCAATCTTTGTAAAGGCCTCCAAAGCTTTCTCCACACTGTTCTTTCGCCTGGTTCCCATTAGGCACTTATTCCGGAGGATGCTTAGCCGAATGTGGTCAAGTTCAGTCTTTGGACGGACTTCCAAAACGAGCTTCTCAGCCGTGCACACAGCCAACAGCAGAGACTCACACCTCTCAGAGTCTCTGTCAAGCAACATAAAATTTATTTTCATTAAATAGGCCAAATAAATTTAATTAAAATGTCACATTATTTCGAGATAACCATGGCAACCAATTTAATACATGCTTGTATTGAAGCAACTTTTGACGTTTACCCAGAATGTGCTCCTTTGCCTTGATGCTTACACCTTCTCCTGATGAGTACACAAACTGTAATATATATTCCTACGATGTAAAATTGCATTGCGTTTTTTTATTGTAACATAATGGAAATATGCATGCATGAAAGTATATTTCTACCCATTTTTCCTGTGCCATGTTGCCATGTGTAGAATGCAACTTGGATATTTATATGCCAATACCAGAACACAATTCATATATCACACACATACGCTTCAAAATGGGGAATCTAGGCACATGGAAGAGCTGAAAGACCAAGTACATAAAGAAATTTTGTTCCCTTGTACTGTCAAAAATAATGAACAAACCTCTTGATGAAGTTGTCTCTGACGTTTTGGCTTCACCATCAGCCATGATCTTTCTTGGGTAATCCATATGTCTAAGTTGGCCTCCAACGCCAGTTACCGATGGGCATCCTACGTAGTCTGAAGTCTTTCCTTTGCATATCTGAACTTTTATTTCCAGTACTTACAAGGCCTTCATCCATAGCCTGATGGAGTACTGCTCCCCCATTTGAACTGGCACCCCTGCCTGCCTCACACCTTACTCAGCTTAATGCTATGAAAACCACCGGTATCTCTATTGGTATCTCCCACGACGAAGGGGCTGATTAATTTCATATTGCAGACAGGTTGGTGGTCTATTTGCCTCTTATCTGGCCTTGCACACTCTGCTTTTTCCATCTTTTGACACTCCCAACAACCCCTTTCCAACTCGCAGGTCTCTGCAGGGTGCACGTGGTCTGACGGTAACCCTCTTTTGGTGAAACTCCCAAAATCCAGGCTGACTGCTCACGTCCACTCACTCATTCATTCCTCTTTTCTCTCACCTGTGGAAGCAACTTTTTCAGTCCGTTAAATCTCATTCTTTCCTCCAGGGATTCAAGACGGCTGTTTTTTTTTCCCTCGCAGATCCTGCTTTGCTGCTCTTGCTTGCCTGGTCACCCAATACCTGCTCCCTTCATCCAGTTCTTCTCCTATGGCCACCTCATATCTGCCTCAAATTCAGCTAGCATTACTATCATTCACAAGAGAGTGCTCAAACACATCCTCTCAACTAGAGGTTAGTGACCTTACTTCCTATTATAAACAAAGTCTGTAAGTCGAGAGGACTTCCTGGTGAACTCGACAATCTTCCTCAACAAACCTCTTGAAGGTGTCACTCAAACATTTGGGTCTTCCAACCTGCCACAATCTTTATTTGGCAAAACTTGTGTGAGGAATGGCCTCCAAAGTCAGCAACCCATTGGGGGATCCTTCATCATGAAAGGTCTTTCCTTGACAAATTCAAATGTTTAACACCCTACAAGGCCTTTATTCAAAATTCAATTAAGTACTGCTCTCCCCTTTGAGGTGGCACGCATGAACGGTTTGAGTTTATTTAATGAATTTTGGTGTATTTTTATCCTGATCACAATTCTGAATTACACATGTGGGTAATGCTTTTCAATGCACACGAGGAATTAACATGTGGGTAATGCTTTCCAATGTACATGATGAATTAAACATGTGGGTAATGCTGTCCAATGTACATGATGAATTAAACATGTGGGTAATGCTTTTCAATGCACACGAGGAATTAACATGTGGGAAATGCTTTCCAATGTACATGATGAATTACACATGTGGGTAATGCTTTCCAATGTACATGATGAATTAAACATGTGGGTAATGCTGTCCAATGTACATGATGAATTAAACATATGGGTAATGCTGTCCAATGTACATGATGAATTAAACATGTGGGTAATGCTTTTCAATGCACACGAGGAATTAACATGTGGGAAATGCTTTCCAATGTACATGATGAATTACACATGTGGGTAATGCTTTCCAATTCACATGAGGATTACACATGTGGGTAATGCTTTCCAATGTACATGATGAATTAAACATGTGTGTAATGCTGTCCAATGTACATGATGAATTAAACATGTGGGTAATGCTTTCCAATGTACATGATGAATTAAACATGTGGGTAATGCTTTCCAATGTACATGACTAATTAAACATGTGGGTAATGCTTTCCAATGTACATGATGAATTAAACATGTGGGTAATGCTTTCCAATGTACATGATGAATTAAACATATGGGTAATGCTTTCCAATGTACATGAGGAATTAAACATGTGGGTAATGCTTTCCAATTTACATGAGGAACGAGAACGCCACTCAGTAGAGCACAAACTCCCACCGTGGGTCAAGCTGGAATAGTACGATTTCACAAAAGTTTGAGGGAGTAGTTCAGTGACCACACAAGACGAGACAACACAAGACAGACACTGCACAGATATATATTTAGAATATGTAGAAGACAATGTTAAAAAAAAAAAAGGCAATTTCACTTACATTTTCGGATTCAGCGTTCAATTCCATAAACGTGAGTGTATTTTGAGGCACAAATACATCCACCAAACAAACACGTGCGCCAAACTAACACATGCGGCAAACTAACACATGCGCCAAACTAACACATGCGCCAAACTAACACATGCGCCAAACTAACACATGTGCCAAAAGAACACATCTGTGAAACAAACACATCCACCAAACTAACACATCCGCCAAACAAACACATCCACCAAACAAACACATGCTCCAAACTAACACATCCGCCAAACGAACACATCCACCAAATAAAAACGTGCGCCAAACTAACACTTCCACCAAACAAACACATGCGCCAAACTAACACATCCGACAAACAAACACATCCGCCAAACAAACACGTGCGCCAAACAAACACGTGCGCCAAACAAACACGTGCGCCAAACAAGCACATCCGCCAAACAAACACGTGCGCCAAACAAACACATCCGCCAAACAAACACATCCGCCAAACAAACACGTGCGCCAAACAAACACATCCGCCAAACAAACACGTGCGCCAAACAAACACATGCGCCAAACAAACACATGCGCCAAACAAACACATCCGCCAAACAAACACATCCGACAAACTAACACATGCGTCAAACTAACACATCCGCCAAACAAACACATCCGCCAAACAAACACATGCGCAAAACAAACACTTCCGCCAAACAAACACATCCGCCAAACTAACACATGCGCCAAACAAACACATGCGCATAACAAACACTTCCGCCAAACAAACACATCCACCAAACTACACATCCGCCAACAAACACATGCGCCAAACAAACACATCCACCAAACAAACACATGCACCAAACTAACACATGCACCAAACGAACACATGCACAAAACAAACACATGCGCAAAACGAACACATCCACCAAACGAACACATCCACCAAACGAACACATCCGTGAAACAAACTAAAACAAACTAACACAACCGCCAAACTAACACATCCGCCAAACTAACACATGCGCCAAACTAACACAAGCGCCAAACTAACACATCCGCCAAACAAACACATCCGTGAAACAAACACATGCGCCAAACTAACACATCCGCCAAACAAACACATCCGCCAAACAAACACATGCGCCAAACAAACACATCCGCCAAAGAAACACATGCGCCAAACTAACACATCCGCCAATCTCACACATCCGCCAAACTAACACATCCGCCAAACTAACACATCCGCCAAACAAACACATGCGCCAAACAAACACATGCGCCAAACAAACACATGCGCCAACAAAAACATGCGCCAAACAAACACATCCGCCAAACAAACACATGCGCCAAACAAGCACATGCGCCAAACAAACACATGCGCCAAACAAACACATCCGCAAAACTAACACATCTGCCAAACGAACAAAACCGCCAAACTAACACATCCGCCAAACTAACACATGCACCAAACTAACACAAGCGCCAAACTAACACATCCGCCAAACAAACACATCCGTGAAACAAACACATGCGCCAAACTAACACATCCGCCAAACAAACACATCCGCCAAACAAACACATGCGCCAAACAAACACATCCGCCAAAGAAACACATGCGCCAAACTAACACATCCGCCAATCTCACACATCCGCCAAACTAACACATCCGCCAAACTAACACATCCGCCAAACAAACACATGCGCCAAACAAACACATGTGCCAAACAAACACATGCGCCAACAAACACATGCGCCAAACAAACACATGCGCCAAACAAACACATCCGCAAAACTAACACATCTGCCAAATGAACAAAACCGCCAAACTAACACATCCGCCAAACTAACACATGCGCCAAACTAACACAAGCGCCAAACTAACACATCCGCCAAACAATCACATCCGTGAAACCAACACATGCGCCAAACTAACACATCCGCCAAACAAACACATCCGCCAAATTAACACATGCGCCAAACGAACACATGCGCCAAACTAAGACATCCGCCAAACAAACACAGCCGCCAAACCAACACATCCGCCAAACTAACACATCCACCAAACTAACACATCCGCCAAACAAACACATCCGCCAAACTAACACATCCGCCAAACAAACACATGCACCAAACAAACACATCCGCCAAACTAACACATCCGCCAAACAAACACATGCGCCAAACTAACACATCCGTGAAACAAACACATGCACCAAACAAACACATCCACCAAAAAAACACCTGCACGAAACTAACACATGCGCCAAACTAACACAACCGCCAAACTAACACATCCAACAAACAAACACATCCGCCAAACAAACACGTGCGCCAAACTAACACATGCGCAAAACAAACACATGCACCAAACTAAGACATCCGCCAAACAAACACAGCCGCCAAACAAACACATCCGCCAAACAAACACGTGCGCCAAATTAACACATGCGCCAAACAAACACATGCGCCAAACGAAGACATCCGCCAAACAAACACAGCCGCCAAACCAACAGATTCGCCAAACAAACACATGCGCCAAACGAAGACATCCGCCAAACGAAGACAACCGCCAAACAAACACATCCGCCAAACAAACACATGCGCCAAACTAACACATCCGCCAAACTAACACATCCGCCAAACTAACACATCTGCCAAACTAACACAACCGCCAAACTAACACATCCGCCAAACTAACACATGCGCCAAACTAACACAAGCGCCAAACTAACACATCTGCCAAAGAAACACATCTGCTAAACAAACACATGCGCCAAACTAACACATCTGCCAAACAAACACATCCGCCAAACAAACACATGCGCCAAACAAACACATCCGCCAAAGAAACACATGCGCCAAACTAACACATCCGCCAATCTCACACATCCGCCAAACTAACACATCCGCCAAACTAACTCATCTGCCAAACAAACACATGCGCCAAACAAACACATGCGCCAAACAAACACATGCGCCAAACAAACACATGCGCCAAACAAACACATGCGCCAACAAACACATGCGCCAAACAAACACATCCGCCAAACAAACACATGCGCCAAACAAGCCCATGCGCCAAACAAACACATGCGCCAAACAAACACATCCGCAAAACTAACACATCTGCCAAACGAACAAAACCGCCAAACTAACACAAGCGCCAAACTAACACATCCGCCAAACAATCACATCCGTGAAACCAACACATGCGCCAAACTAACACATCCGCCAAACAAACACATCCGCCAAACAAACACAGCCGCCAAACCAACACATCCGCCAAACTAACACATCCACCAAACTAACACATCCGCCAAACAAACACATCCACCAAACTAACACATCCACCAAACAAACACATGCGCCAAACTAACACATCCGTGAAACAAACACATGCACCAAACAAACACATCCACCAAAAAAACACCTGCGCGAAACTAACACATGCGCCAAACTAACACAGCCGCCAAACTAACACATCCGCCAAACAAACACATCCGCCAAACAAACACGTGCCCCAAATTAACACATGCGCCAAACAAACACATGCGCCAAACTAACACATCCGCCAAACAAACACATGCGCCAAACAAACACATGCGCCAAACTAACACATCCGCCAAAGAAACCCATCTGCCAAACAAACACATGCGCCAAACTAACACATCCACCAAAAAAACACGTGCACCAAACTAACACCTCCGCCAAACTAACACATCCGCCAAACAAACACATGCGCCAAACAAACACATGCGCCAAACTAACACATCCGCCAAACAAACACATGTGCCAAACTAAGACATCCGCCAAACTAACATCCGCCAAACTAAGACATCCGCCAAACCAACACATGCGCCAAACTAAGTCATGCGCCAAACTAAGACATCCGCCAAACTAACACATACGCCAAACTAACACATCCGCCAAACCAACACATGCGCCAAACAAACACATGCACCAAACTAACACATCCGCTAAACTAATCCTGCAAAGTTTGGCCTCAATCTGTTCAGGCGTTTTGGAGAAAATTGGATTTTAGTGTTTTTCACTCAAAACAATATGGCGGCCGAACCACGTGACCTGTGACGTCATAATTACCATTAAAATATTCTGCAGACCGAGTCCCTCCTATGGTAAAAATTTGCTCTCAATCAGTCGAATTATTGCAGAGAAAATGTTTTTTAAAGGAAAACAGAAAAAAAATTCCCAAAACAATTTCCAATCTTTTTTCCTGGATCCGGAATAATATCCTGAGCTTCACCAAAAACTAATCAATTCTTCCTTATCCCAAGGGCAATCATCCCACCAACTTTCATCCAAATCCGTTCAGAACATTTCCAGATATCTTGTTCACAAACACACGAACATACACACACACACGGACGGACACGATCGAATGCGTTACTCCCTGGCAGGAGTAATAAACCTGAAAATCGCAGAGCCAGAACCAGAATTATTTATTTGGTCTGGGAAGCCCATGCGAGGTTTCTTCTTCTTCAGCCTCTTACAACCTGGGTGAATATGCGATCTTTAAAAAAAAAAGTTGGAATTTTGCCAAATCTGTTTTATTAGTTTGTTAATATACCTCAGCCATTGACAAATCTGGAACTAAGTCTTTATAAGTTCATCAAATACTGGCACCGCGATTGACATTCGCTGAGCTAAATTCTCAGATTCTCAGGCCATTCTCAGAGAGCCTCCTCAGCGTCACCGAGTCTGGCATTTCACTCAGGCCGACTGGCACGGTCTTCAAGCAGCCACCAATCATCTGGACTGGTCTCCCATCTCCACTGCCTCTGACATCAATTCTTCCTGGGAATTCTTCCAAAGCAAACTGCTCTCTCTCATGCACAGATTTATCCCATCTCGTTTTCAGTTGTCTTACCCTTCCTCCCGTCCATGGTACACTGAATCTTGTGGTGAGGCAGTTGCCCTGAAACAACTTGCCTTTGCCTCTTGGAAGGCTAATCCAACTGAAGGCAATCTCAGTTCCTTCCACCAAGCTCGGAACAAGTGTGTTTCTACCCTCAGGAGTGCCAGGAAGCACTATCTCTCCACACTCAAGAATGAACTCTCAAACCTGTCTCCTTCCTCCAAATCCTGGTGGCGTCTGGTCAAATCCGTTTCTGGTGTTTATTCCCCCTCCATCCCCTCACTTACCTCAAATGGCTACACAGTTGACACCGCACGTCACAAAGCCGAATGCCTCAACTCTGTGTTTGCCTCAAAATCTTGTGTCCCAAACCCATCTCTCTCTGTTCCCACCTTACCCAGTCGAACCCAACTGCTCCTGGACTCTGTGTCCTTCTCTCCTGCCAAGGTGGAGGAGTTTTTGTCAAACCTCGACTCTGATTCTGCAACTGGACCAGACGGCATCAGCCCATGGGTCCTAAAATCCTGCTCTGCCGCTCTATCTCACACTCTCTCTGTTCTTTTCACCCTCTCTTTTGCTCAAGGTCATCTGCCAGCATCCTGGAAATCGGCAAACATTAGCACTTTACACAAAAAAGGTGCAAAAACAGATCCTTGCAACTACAGACCAATCAGCCTGCTCCGAATTATCAGCAAAGTCATGGAATCCATCATTGCTTCGGATATCAAATCCTTCCTCTTCTCCAATGGCTTGATCTCCGATCATCAATTTGGATTCAGACCAGGTCATTCTACTCTGGACATGCTTCTTCTGCTGTCTCAACAATGGATGGAGGTCCTCAATGCCAAACAGGAAATCAGAGCCGTCTCCCTTGACATATCACGTGCCTTCGATGCGGTCTGGCACCCAGCTCTGCTCACCAAACTCTCCTCCTATGGTATCCATGGAAATCTCCATGCATGCCTTGCGGACTTCCTCTATGGTCGTAGACAATGTGTGGCCCTGAATGGATTTCTCTCATCTCCCCTTCCTGTTCAGGCTGGAGTTCCCCAAGGCAGTGTTCTGGGCCCTGTGCTTTTTCTGGTCTTTATCAAAGATCTCTCCGACTCTCTGGAAAATCCTCTCTATCTCTTTGCTGATGACTCCACTCTCTGCCGCTCCATTCCTCTTCCCTCAGATTGGCAGTCTGCAGCCTCCTCACCCTCTGAAGACCTGGACAAAATCACAGACTGGGCAAACAAGTGGAACATGTCTTTCAATCCTGACAAATCTCACACTCTTACTATGTCTCTCCGAAAAGATCGACTCGACAACCCTCCCATCTAATTTCTCAACAATCCTCTCCAAGAAGTTCTGTCGCTCAAGCTTTTGGGTCTCACTATCTGCCACGATCTTTCTTGGGAAAACCACATTTCCAAGCTGGCCCTCCAAAGCCAGTCGCCGACTGGGCATCCTCCATCGTGCGAAGTCCTTCCTCGGCACACCTGAGCTCCTCACCACATACAAGGCTTTCATCCGCAGCTCAATGGAATACTGTTCTCCCCTATGGGCCGGTGCTCCTGCCTCACACCTAGCTTGGCTTCACGCTGTTGAAACCAAAGCTTTCCGAATCATTGGAATCTCCCGTGATGAAGCTATCTCCGAGGGCCTTTCACTCACTCACTGCAGACAGGTAGGTGGTCTTTCTGTCTTCTACTGACTCCTCTCCGGCCTTGCTCCCCCAGCTCTCTCTGTGCTTTGTCCCCCAAATATTCCTACAGGTCGCACAAGATCTGCCAGCAACCCTCTGATGGTTAAACTGCCGAAATCTCGGCTGTCTGCTCACCTTCACTCTTTCAATTCCTCTTTTCTCCCACCTCTGGAACAAACTCCCACACTCCCTTCAATCCCACTCCTCCCTCCAGGTCTTTAAAACAGCTGTTCACCACCATCTCTTATCTTTCCCCATCCAAAACCTTGATCTTTTCTACCCCCACTAATTCACCCCAGATCCACCTTGTTTGAAATTCCAACTTCTTTCCTGGAAGTCCCGGGAGTGTCCATATGTTTTATACCTCTCCCACCCCCCACCCCTTCCCATGCCTCCCCCCCCCAAAGCCCTCTCCCTCCCACAGATCTCTCGATGTCCCTGCTCTCAGATGTTGTTTGTGTTCCTCCCCCTCTTGCCCCATATTGTCTACCGCTCCCCATGTTATATGTTTGATGTGTCGGTTTGTCTTTCTGTATGATTAATGTTAGCTCTTTCACGAGCCTCGATGTTGCATACCAAAAAAAAAAAAAAAAAAAAAAAAAATGTTGACATCTCTTCTGAGGTAAAAAACAAAACAAAAAAAAAACAGTTTTAAAGCATTATACGTATCAAACGATACATTTTATTCCAAATACACACTTTGGTGGCTTAAAAAGGACAGAATATGTCTTTATTAGAAAAAAAAATGAACACTGAAGACGACGCTGCCAGAAAAAAATACACCACTCTAACGCATAACCACGAGTTTAAACCACATTTACAACAAATATGAAAACTATTTTCATATCACAATGTTAAATATAGAATATATAGAGTATAGAAGATAATGTTAAAAAAAAATGAGCCCTATCTTCCAATCGTAAAAAAATCCTTCAAAAAAATCCTGGAGCGGGAATAATATCCTGAGCTTCACCAAAAACTAATCAATTCTTCCTTATCCCAAGGGCAATCATCCCACCAACTTTCATCCAAATCCGTTCAGAACTTTTCCAGATATCTTGTTCACAAACACACGAACACACACACACGGACACGAGTGATTGCATTAGTGGGTAATGCTTTCAATTCACATGAGGAATTAAACATGTGGGTAATGCTTTCCAATTCACATGAGGAATTAAACATGTGGGTAATGCTGTCCAATTTTACCTGACGAATTTTAAACATGTGGGTAATGCTTTCCAATTCACATGAGGAATTACACATGTGGGTAATGCTGTCCAATGCACATGAGGAATTAAAGATGTGGGTAATGCTGTCTAATTCACATGAGGAATTAAACATGTGGGTAATGCTTTCCAATTCACATGAGGAATTACACATGTGGGTAATGCTTTCCAATGTACATGAGAATTAAACATGTGGGTAATGCTTACCAATGCACATGAGGAATTACACATGTGGATAATTATGCTTTCCAATGCACATGAGGAATTACAAATGTGGGTAATGCTTTCCAATGCACATGAGGAATTACACATGTGGGTAATGCTTTCCAATGCACATGAGGAATTACACATGTGGGTAATGCTTTCCAATGCACATGAGGAATTACACATGTGGGTAATGCTTTCCAATGCACATGAGGAATTACACATGTGGGTAATGCTTTCCAATGCACATGAGGAATTACACATGTGGGTAATGCTTTCCAATGCACATGAGGAATTAAACATGTGGGTAATGCTTTCCAATGCACATGAGGAATTACACATGTGGGTAATGCTTTCCAATGCACATGAGGAATTGCAAATGTGGGTAATGCTTTCCAATGCACATGAGGAATTACACATGTGGGTAATGCTTTCCAATGCATATGAGGAATTACACATGTGGGTAATGCTTTCCAATGCACATGAGGAATTAAACATGTGGGTCATGCTTTCCAATGCACATGAGGAATTACACATGTGGGTAATGCTGTCCAATGCACATGAGGAATTACACATGTGGGTAATGCTTTCCAATGCACATGAGGAATTACACATGTGGGTAATGCTTTCCAATGTACATGAGGAATTACACATGTGGGTAATGCTTTCCAATGCACATGAGGAATTAAACATGTGGGTAATGCTTTCCAATGCACATGAGGAATTACACATGTGGGTAATGCTTTCCAATTCACATGAGGAATTAAACATGTGGGTAATGCTTTCCAATTCACATGAGGAATTACACATGTGGGTAATGCTGTCCAATGCACATGAGGAATTACACATGTGGGTACTGCTGTCCAATGCACATGAGGAATTACACATATGGGTAATGCTGTCCAATTCACATGAGGAATTAAACATGTGGGTAATGCTTTCCAATGCACATGAGGAATTACACATGTGGGTAATGCTGTCCAATGCACATGAGGAATTACACATGTGGGTAATGCTGTCCAATGCACATGAGGAATTACACATATGGGTAATGCTGTCCAATTCACGTGAGGAATTAAACATGTGTGTAATGCTTTCCAATTCACATGAGGAATTAAACATGTGACAATAACAGGAGAGTGGCAGCTTACCTATTTCCATCCATGTTGTCAAAAACCTGTCCACCGATGACGTCGTCATCTGGATTGAGATAAATCTCGATCATGTTACGTAGTGCAACCTGCCCCCAGTCATAGTCTTTTCTTGCATTGTTGAAATGACTCAATGCCTTTGCAGGTTCTCCGCTAAACCTGATACAAATTGCATGTTTGCTCATTCAAATAAAATCATGAGGGATTTTCATTTGTTTTCAATGACTCATTTTTTAAATGTATTGTTTAAAGCTCACAGAGATGTTTGTACATACATCATACATATGGCATGAAGAAACATCTGTAAACAAGTATTATATATTAATAGGCTAAGGAACCCATTTGTCCACGTTTTTCTCCTCGTGGTGACGACATACGCACGTTTCTTTGACTGTAAATCCACCATTGCGTGTTCGTCGTTTGCAGTAGGTATAATGACTTATATAAACGTTCGGTTCGGCCTTTAGGGGGTATTTCCAGCAAAAAAACACGCATTCCACCTTTATGGACAGCCATTTTACTTTAGCGCAGACAAGATTATTTGATATACATTTCGTGTATACTAGTCGAAACCCGTGGAACATCCACGGAAGGGAGGATGTGGTGTATGGATAGAGTGTACCATTATGGATGGCATAGGGGATTTGCTTGTCCGAGTCAGAGTTAGGAAGAAAGACGAGAATGAAGAGTGCGTATATGAACAACGATCGCCGACACCGGCACAAATGCATGCTCTGGATTGTCCACTCAGTGGACGGCTTGCTTTCGCCTTCGCTTGTCCAATCAGCGGACGGCTTGCTTCGCCTTCGCCCAGCAGAGGCCAATACGATGGCGTCGTAAGATGGCGTCGTATCGGCAGTTAATCGGATGCTTTTGGGCCCCAACGTCGGCTAATTCAGATTTTTCGAGTATGTCTGTACGTGATAAACAAAGAGCGCGGTTCGTAGATCATAAATCCATTAGTGCCGTGGGTATCGGGTCACT